>NW_019521660.1:15092-19878 GCF_002814215.2 Seriola lalandi dorsalis | reverse complement strand
TATAGTAAGGCATGAAAAGTCATAAAAAAGTCGTTGTGTGCTAAGGCATAAAAAGTCATAAAAAAGTCATTGTGTACTAAGGCATGAAAAGTTATTAAATAATCATCGATAGTAATCTGTCATATTCTGTTTGGACCACACAATAGATTCATACACAGAAACAACCAGTGGTTTAGTAATAAAAGTTCTTTATTGGCAGCTGTTCAATGAGTGAGAGAAAGAGAGGTGGATGGTTGGAATGGAGCAGGCGACTTGTTTGAGTAGGAGCAGCAGGTGAGTGGCTTGGCTTGGAATGGCAGCACAGTAGTCAATTTCAGCAGGAATAGCAGTAGCATTGGAGCAGGCATGAACATGAAACATGAAAAATTGATACTATAGCAAGGCAAAAAAAAGTCATAAAATATCATAGTAAAGTAAAGCATACAAAGTCATAAAAAAGTCATAGTATAGTGAGGCAAAAAAAAGTTATTGTACACTAAGGCCTAAAAAGTCATAAAAACGTTATTGTATATTAAGGCATAAAAAGTCATAAAAAAAAGTCATAATTTAGTGAGGCATAAAAAGCCATAATATAGTAAGGCATAAAAAGTCATTGCATACTATGACACAAAAAGTCATAAAAAAGTCATAGTATAGTAAGGCATAAAAAGTCATAATATAGTAAGGCATAAAAAGTCATAATATACTAAGGCCTAAAATGTCATAAAAAGTCATAATATAGTAAGGCATAAAAAGTCATAATATAGTAAGGCATAAAAAGTCATAAAAAAAGACATTGTATACTAAGACATAAAACGTCATAAAAAAGTGATAGTATAGTAAGATATAAAAGTAATGCAATAGTAAGGCATAAAAAGTCATCCTATAGCAAGTCAAAAAAGTCACAGTATACTAAGGCATAAAAAGTCATAGTATAATAAGTTATAGAAAGCCATCGTATAGTAAGGTATAGAAAGTCATAGTATAGGAAGTTATAGTATACTAAAGCATAACTTTACTATAAAAAGTCATAGCAAAGTAAAGCACAAAAAGTCATAGTATAGTAAGGCATAAAAACACTCAGACTTTTGTTGTTAACATGAGACTTTATTGATAAGCACTACATGTTTTTGGATTGATCAGTGAAAACGAAGTGAGAAGATCGACTGCAGGGCTGGTAGGGGTGATTGGGGTGGGGTCTAGTTGACTGGTCGGTGATTGGCCGATTTACTCGTACAGCCAGGTCTGGGCGCAAGAGGTGTAGGAGACAAACTCCTCAGCCTTGAACCACAGGCCAATCTCTCTCTTGGCGTTCTCCAGGGTGTCGCTGCCGTGGATGATGTTCCTGAGAAAACAAGAGGTTTGAGCTCATTAACTCCACCTCATGTTTCTGTTCATCTGTGATGGAAGCTCTTTAGTGCTAATCAAGAAAAGTCTGGAAAAATTACAATTATAATAAATAAACATTACAAGATAATATGTGTGTGCGTGTATGTATACATCTATATGTATACATGTGTGTATATCTATCTATCTATATGTTTATATAAACTTAAACTGTCAAACTTAAGTAGAAAACTTGAGGTGCTTTGTGCAACTGGCTCCTGATTCTGCAGATGTCAGAGAAGCTTCTGGAGAACACAGTCTGCGGTTTGACAGTTGTGCGTGTGTGTGTGTATGTGTGTGTGTACATGTGTGTGTGTGTGTGGGGTCACCTGGGGTCGTGTTCAGTTTGCTCACCTGCCAATGTTGATGCACAGGTCTCCACGGATGCTGCCGGGCTTGGAGTCGGCGGGGTTGGTCTCACCCAGCATCATCCTGGCCAGCTTCACAATGTTCTGACCCTCCCACACCTGGAACACACAGACACACATTCACACACCTGGTCAGGACGTACGCTCAGTTTGTTAGGAACACCTACCTAAAATACTGAAATGGACAAAACAATAGAGACTGTCCATATAACACTTCCATCTCTTATACAAACAGAAGATAAAATCTCTGCTTATTTCCCCTCTTACAGTAACAATCTGATTATAATAATCTGATTTATAACTCTGTAGTTATACCCAGATATATTAAACTCCAGTATTTGTTCTGACTTCTCAACATATTTTTCCTCCTGTGTTTCACTATGTGTTCGTTCCCGATGTGTTTATACAGCAGCAGTTAGGGTTCATCTAGAATTAAAGTCTGTACGACAGATGAATCCAGACTCAGTGTCATCTGAAGTCTGACCGGCTCCCGATCACAGCTGCATTACATCTGCATCTACTGATCATGAAACAGGTGGATTGAAGTGTTTTTAAATGAGTTGTAACATCCATGAGTGAAGCAGAAGAGAAGCTGAGGCGACGTTAACATGAAAGTCTCCTCTATCACTTCAGTTATCATCAGCGTCCTGCTGGAGGTCAGCTGAGACACCTCTGAGGACGTGTGACCGCTCAGTGTGTACGACTGTCTGCTCCATACAAGGAGAGAGAGAGAGTGTGTGCGTGTGTGTGTGTGTGTGTGTGTGTGTGTGTGTGTGTGTGTGTGTGTGTGTGTGTGCGTGCATGTGTTACCATGGCGAGGATGGGTCCACCGGACATGTATTTGCACAGTCCACCGTAGAAGGGCATGTCCTTGAGGTCCAGGTAGTGGTTCTTCATGTGTTCCTCAGAGGCCTGAAACCACAGACATGATATATGACATTTCTCATTCATTCATGTCTCAGCCTGTAATATATAATAATATATGATAGTATATAATATATAACTGGTTGGATATTTATCTACATTACATATGTCTACAGTATAAGCATACATACATAAATGTATATATTTGTATAGGCCAGATATATGTATAAGGTTTCATATGTAATTTTTACATAAGTGTTCATAGGAAATAAAAATGTATATTGTATATTACATTTGCAGATGTACACAAGGTAAAATATTAAGATAAATCAAATATTTAAATAGTCGATTATAATTCACAACAACTGTAAATCACCTGCTGAGGACAAATAAAGTTTATTCAATTGAACTGAGAGACGTCGTCGCTCTCTGGTGTCAGTGTGTAGATTATTAATCCACACACACACACACACACACAGAACACACACACACACACACTGAAGCCAGCTGTCATTCACACACACCTCGGCTGAGAATAACCACGCTGAGTGTGTGACAGTGACACCAGTGTGAGTCCTTCACAGCTGCCCCCCCCCCCCCCCCCCCCCCCCCCGGTCTGAAGCCAGCTCTGTCCCTGTGAGGACTGAGACCCTGAAAACAGCTGTTTGAGGGTGAAATCTACTTTAAGCTGCGGGACCTGTGGACTCCTCCAGATGTGGTCTGTGCTGGACTCACTTCAGTGTCAGGTTCTGGTTCAGGTCTGACAGACCTCAACAGCTGTGGAGCATCGATATGACTTTTTAATTCTCTGTTGCTCTGATTCACACCTCTGACTGAACGCTTCTCCATAGGAACTGCGCCCGAGGCTCATGGGTATTGTAGTAATTAGAAGAATTCTCAGGCGGGAAGTTGAAGCTATTAAAAGCTATAGAGTCGTCACATTATCCAGGAGAGTTTGTCCTGTAACATCAAAGAAATAAAAAGGTCGTCATGGTTACCTGCATGAATTTGGCAGCCACCATCTTGAAGCCTCTATGCTCGAAGCGCTTGATGATCTCACCACACAGTCCTCTCTGGACGCCATCGGGCTTCACGGCGATGAAGGTACGCTCCATGTCTGCTGAGGAGGCTGCACACGGAGAAACAGGTTCGTCAACGGTACGTTTATTTCTTTAATCTGCCGCCAAACAAACAAACAAACCAACAAACAAACCAACAAACAAACAAACAATCAAACAAACAAACAAACAGTGACGGCAGACCTTCTCCTCTGAAAACGTCTGAATGAATCAGCTCAGTTCCTCTCTTCCTCTCAACATTTTCCCGCCCGTCTGAGGGACAGACCGCCATCACTGTGTCGTGGTCCCCAGTAAAGCTGCAGCCTTTTCTGCTTTTTAAATCCTCCTACAGTCTTTGATGAACACACACTGAACATTATGTTACTGCTCGACGATGAGGAGAACGTGTTCAGGTGAATCTTCCCTGTCGGAAACTCATCGTTCCAATTATTCTGACCCCACATGAACGCAGCGCTAATGCAATCTTAACATTCCCTCACAGCTCTGAGCTAAGGTTCAGGACAGATGTTGGTCAGGAGACATCAACACTGACTTGAACACAACATGTAGAAGACGTTTGCGCTGCTGGAACCAGTTTGTGTTTTCTAAATCAGGATGGAAGCAGCTCGAGCTTGAATAAACTGCATCTGTTCAGGATCAGTTTGGGTCGATGTTGGAGGTGAGTTCATGAGTCTTATGAGAAGCCTGGAGATTTAAAGACTCAAACGAAGGATGAGGATCCAGGATCAGCACTCGGGACTGATCTTTAAACAAACTATATGTTTTATCCTGTCATTTCTTTTCAAGCTCAGAGTTTTAGAAACACGTCTTATTAAGTTTCATCTTGTAAATCTTATTAAGATCTCAGATTCTTCACTCCTCATTAAAGAGACAGGAGACGATATTAAATGACTCCTCGTTAGACAAACGATCTAAAGCTGGACGTCATTCTGCTGAAAGCACGGAAACCATCCGCTCGGGCTCAACA
The DNA here is from genome assembly GCF_002814215.2 of Seriola lalandi dorsalis. Lineage (NCBI taxonomy): Eukaryota > Metazoa > Chordata > Actinopteri > Carangiformes > Carangidae > Seriola > Seriola lalandi. The sequence continues at coordinate 15,235 of NW_019521660.1, read as the reverse complement.
CCGGCTCGCCGGCTCTGGACAAAGCTCTGCGTGCCAGGCGGCCTGCTTTCTAATTTTACTGCCTGTTGGTATCTGTTCATGTGAAGCCGATATCGGCTGGAAGCAGGTGGCTCTGGCAGGAATTCAGGCTGAGAGAGTGTGGG
>NW_019521660.1:10788-14883 GCF_002814215.2 Seriola lalandi dorsalis | reverse complement strand
GCTCAGAGCCACAGAGGAGACGAGCAGCAAGAAGAAACAAGCTGCAGATCGAAAACACGATCAAATATTCTTCGTTCTGAGTATTTTTAGAATAAACTTACATCATAGAAAACTGCAGTGACACTGTGAATTGAAAATCATGCAGCTCATGACTTTTCAAATAGTTTTTTCTGTTCTTCAGTTTGATTGTGACGATGAATGTTGGAGTTTCTTTAAGTGACACACAAGATTCAGGACTTATGGGATCTAATTTACAGGAAATGTTTCTGTTGAAATCTCCTTCAACAAACTGCAGCTAAAGCAGAGTGACTTTAACTGTGAACACAAGGTCGAGTTTTATCAGCAAACTGTGGAAAACTGGCGGGAAATTTGGAATTTTTGGGTGAAATTTTGAGGAATATTTGCAAAACCTGTTTCTGTTGAAGTGTCCTTGAACAAGACACATGACCTTTCACCTCTGACTCCTCCTCTAACAAAGGAAATACTCAATGAGATCAATACACATACACACAACTGACAGACAGCTTCAGTCAGCCAATCAGGAGTGATCTTACTAATAGAGGTGGGAGGAGGTTGAAGCACATGGTCAGAGCCACAACGTCTCCACAGACATTTAAAATAATATTCAGTCTCTTCCACTTCAAAGAAAATGAGTTATTATGAGATATTATTCGATTATCTGACGGGTTCTGAGTTCACGTCAAACAGCACGAACAGCACGACCTGCAGAAACCTGCAGCCACGTATTTACATTCATGTATTTATACCGAAGATGTCTGTTCATATTTGTTTTCTTCTTCTTATGTTGATTGTCACCCACACCAAAGTAAATTCCTTGTATGTTGAAAATCCACTTGGCAATAAACCAGAGAAAGTTTTATGAGGACAGATTATAGAATTAGAAATCCTGTGGAACGTCAGAGTTACAGTCTTTAGATTTGCACTTGTGTGTGTTCAGGAGGCACTTTACAGTTTCCTTGTGTTAGTTTCAACCTGATGTCGAACTCACGTCTATAAACTTTCATGGCTTTGAATTTCACGTCTGATTCACAACCACAGGCTTCACAGTCATTCCTCATTTTAAATCTTATTAACGTTCATTTAAACCACAGAACAATCAGCATGTGTCCATGTGAGGACGCGGCTCAGTGCGTCCGGCTGTCTGCAGCTGTCTGCAGCCGTCCAACATGTCACTGCCGCACATGTCCTGCCGCAGGACGACACATGCACATGTCCTGCTGCAGGACGACACATGCACACGACCTGCAGTTTTCATCAAGACTAACATCACTGAACAGGAAGTGAGCCGCTCACAGAGCGACTGACCAGACAGTACAAGTGTTTCTGGATTCATTTTATAGTCACATTAAAAGTCAAAGTGACATGAAAAGTAAAAATGACACAAAATTAAATGTTAAATGTGTTAATTAAACGTGTGTGTGTGTGTGTGTGTGTGTGTGTGTGTGTGTGTGTGTGTTGATATTTACCTTGGTTTTAGGAGTTGAGGAGAACCTGTGAAGATGAGTTGCCGGCGGCGGGGATGCGATCACCGAGGCCGAAGAGCCGGAGAGGAGCTCTATTTAAAGGCTTCACGGTGGGGGGAGGGGGGAGGTCCAAATATGTGTGTGTGTGTGTGTGTGTGTGTGTGTGTGTGTGTGTGTGTGTGTGTGTGTGTGTGTGTTTACAGTATGAGTGGTTGAATCTGTGTCAGTGGCAGAGCTGTTCCAACATGTGTGTGTTTGTAAATCTATCTTTGTGAGGACCATCTTCAGTCAGGAGATTTTAGGAAAGTGAAACATTATTGACATTTTTTATAAACTTGAAGACGTCTTTGGAAGGTAAGGACATTTTCAGTAAATGTCCTTTTACGAATATGTCCCCATTTTCCAAAGTGTCTCTTTGCCAAAATTGTTCTCATACCCAGAAAGTGAGAAGATTTTTGTAAAGTGAAGCCAAGATCTAAAACTGAAATGGTCCTCACAAAGATAGACTTCCAAACACTCACATGTTGGAACAGATCTGCCGACCACGGACACAGAGGCAACGAGAGACACTTTGGAACATGAGCATGTTTTTGATATTGACTTTCTGAGGATGTCTTCATGTTTATAAGACATGTCAGGTAGAGAGCGGCGAGATGCAGGAGAGAGACGGGACAGACTGCTCCTTCCCTCCTGTTTGGTTTGTGGAATATGTCTAAACACTACAGTACCCATGCTCCTCGGCGTTCGCTCCTATGGAGAAGACCACCGGAGTCAGTCTAAGTTTAAACTGGGGGCCCAACATGACAGTGCTGACATGGCTGAGGCTTCAAGTTCATTTCACTTGTTTAGCATCAAATCACAATAAACATTATCTCGAGGCAGGACAGAGTCGGGTCGAGACCTCACAGTATTATAGAGACAAACTCAGCAGTTCCCACAATGAGCAGCAGCTGGTGACAGTCGAGAGGAGAAACCTCCAACAACCAATATCCATCCAATAACTTGTAATAGAGTTATTAGTAACAGCAGCACATGTCCATAGTCGCACAAAGTTTGCATGTAATTCCTGCGCGCATGTGAAATACACACATATCTACTCATGTGCAACACAATATGTGGACGTGTCACAGTGAGTGTGTTGGCTCAGGCTCAGCCATGTCAGCACTGCCATGATTGGCCCACACTTTAGACTCACTCACCTGCTGCTTCACTCTGTCACTAACGTATCAGCTGTCCACACGTCCTGCTGTGTCAGTCCCGTCCTCGTGTCCTCGCTCAGATCGCTGATGTCAAAAAGTCAAAAGGTCAATGTTTTCGTGCAGCATCTCAGCTTTGTCTTAGGAAGTCAACGTTTTGACAAGTGGATTTTCTTTTCTCTCACGTTTCACTTTTTATGTAAATGTTTTCTTATCCTTGGTGAAATTTTTTTTTTTTTTGACAAACTACTGACAAAACTGTATGAAGTAAGAAAAAAGTCAATACAAGTCCCAGAAGGCACTGCTGCAAGGAGCATCCAATCAGAGAGCTACAGCGTCTGTTGTCATTGATGACAGGCTGAAGTTAGAGATTTGTATCAACTGACAGTTAGCTAAGCCACACCCCCTTAGTAACTGTTGCTACGCCTGTCAATCTTTACATTCTGGATTGACAACAGCTGATTTACCATCAACATCCTGAGGAAGTTTAGAAAACGATAGGTCAGACAGAAATAAACAAAAGCAGCTCCTCATTTTATCTGTTGTACTAGCTAGCTAGCTAAATAAGCTAACACTGATTGATTGACGACGTCATCTTTGACAGACTTCACGTTTCCAGGCTTCGTCTACCTCGTTTTAAACCTGGGCCTCTGTGAGTCTTGAATGTGAACTTTAATGGCTACACAGGGTATCATGCTAACACGCTAACACGCTAACCAGCAGATGGTCTGTATACGTTCAGCAGCTCTGCTACTGTGATTCATTTAGTTATGTGCAGTGACTAATTCAATAACTTGTTTTCATTTAAAGATAACTGGTAGGAAACTATCAGTAAGTATTTGTAGTTTTAGCTTTGGCTCTGGCTAGTTTTGAAAAACTTACAATAAGTACGTAAAATATAATAACAGAAAAATTAAGGAAGCTAAAAAACCAGAATAAGCTCCACTTCAGCCGACTACACCAGAGAAATGTTGCTTCACACTGATGCATCCGGGATAATAAGCCAATGATATAATAATAGACTGTTGACAGAGGCCTACTGTAAAGCTGACAGGTGTAATGTATTATGTAAGTGGAGATAACTGTCTTTCTGCTTCTGTTATATAAGAACTGAAATTCATCCAAAACTAACACACACACACACGCACACACACACACACACACACACACTGCAGTCACTGTCAAACACTGTGTTTGTCAGTGTGTCTTTAACCTGAAGCTCCAACCTTCACTCTTCCCCCAAATTTGACCCTAAATATAAACCTTCTCCTAATCAGGGATGGAAACCAGTCCTCCTCTCAGGGGGGACGCCGGTCCAGTCTACAGTCCTTGGGGGGGGGGATGCAGGGACCCTATCAGCTGAAATTAAAAAAACACACCCCCTGCTCACGCACACACTTCAACCCATCTTATAT
>NW_019521660.1:1271-10052 GCF_002814215.2 Seriola lalandi dorsalis | reverse complement strand
CCACACTCACACCCAGACCTTTCAATCACTTCAGCTGGACTTCAAGTCACTTTACAAACTTCACCTGAATGAACACTTCAACTTCAATTAGATTCAGAATAATCAATAACTTTCCAATAATTCGATTTCCATCAACATCAACTCTTTAAGTCGCTGAACTTAAAAATCTGTTCTGTATTTACTTTTTACATTTTTTAGATAAACTGGTTCGTACTTTTTCTCTCGTTCACTTTTCAGAAAAACTGCAAATCTGGAAACACCTGAATGTCTCATTGGCAACTTAACTTTAAATAAAACATGTCTATAATCTCTACCAGCCAGAGTCAGAGCCTCGTTACAGAAAAGAGAAATCTGTGATTTCAATAACAAATGATGATGAAAGTGATAATTTTGAGAAAAAAACATAAAATTTGAAGAAAAAAGTCGTATTATAATTCATAATACAGATTTAAAAATGAAGTTTTACTTTTACAAGAGTTAGACAAACAGAAAAGTTGTAATTGTATGAGGAAAATCATTTTCAAGAACAGACAGAAGAGAATGTTATTTATTTATTGTAATTATCATTTAATTTCTTGCAAAATAACAACTTTAACTTTAAATATCATGATTTTCCTCATAAAATTCCAACTTTTATTTCTTTCTTTTCTAGTACGACTTATTCCAATAAAATTAATCTTTTCTGCTTAAAATCCAATATTTTCAGGTAAATAATACATATTGGGACTTTGTCTCATGAATTTACAAATTCTCTTCAAATAACATAATGACGTTTGTAAAATTACAAATTTATCTCATAAAGCTCATAATGTGACTTTTTCTCTAAATTAGGACATTAATCTTAAAATATTGACATTTACAACTATATTTTAATAAAATTGTGCTAATGAAAGGAAAAGAAAACTTTATATTATTACGACTTGTTTCTCAAAAAATTAGAACTTTAGTTTTGAAAAATTAAGACTTTTTTCTGATTTATTATGATCTTTTTCTCAAAATGTTAAAATTTGTCCTGAAGATATTTATTTTTCCACTTTGCTTTGATTCTCCATCTTTCGTTACGATACACTGCACTAATCCTCTAATTATTATTTTTGTTGTTTGTCAGGAATATTTTGTAACATGACACCAACCCTCCCGGCCCCGCCCCCTGCCAGACCTCTGCTCCAATCACGTTGTCTGTCTGACGTTCACAGAAATAAGGACTTGTATCGATGTAAACAACCACTTCTGTACAAAAAAAACAAACAAACAACCCCAAGCTTTAGATAGAAAACAACAGAACAATCCAACTGAAGAAATTTAACTGTACAATTCATAAAGTGATAAATTCATCATCATCTCTTTCTCTTCCTGCCACCACTGTACACGTTCTCTCACTTCTGCAAATAAAAAACACCAAATCAAATATTTGTCCTTGAGTTAGCGTCACTCTCTCTCTCAGCTCATACATAAAATAGAGTCTTCGTTAGTATTTGCCTATTTACAGGATGCAATATATACACATATTTATTTTTTCAGTGTTTTCATACAGGCGACACGGCGGACGAGCCGCCGCCGCCTCCCGAAATTATGGATCCCAGCAGAATTACAGGGCTGTGATTGGCCCGAAAAGCCAGACGGTTTGGTCAGTTTAGATTAGGTTTGATGAGGATGGTTTTGTTTGGGTTAAGATTAGAGACAGTTCGGGTTCAGGGCTTCGGTGGGATCCATAATGAAACACCCAACACCCAGGAAGTGGTCCTGAGAGAGCCAGACTAGTGATGATGTCATCTTCACTGGGTTTCACACTTTGTACCCGACCAAACCGCCGCAAACGTCTCCTCGACAGGACCTTTGATATCAAACACAGAGTCCTGAAAACTCACTTTGAGTTCACATTATTCTTCTAACGGCTCAACGACTAAGAGAAACTGGCCTCTCTAGAGCCGCTGGTTTTGGGATTTAAACTAATGGCATTTGAGCTGGAGTTCTTAGGACTTCAAACTGGTGTTAATGGGAGTTCTAGCTGGAGTTCAAACCAAGACCTGGAGATCTTGGAAGGACAAACTTAAACTTGTGAGTTAAGGTTTATGAACTTGTGTTTTCGAGAGGTCAGACTCGAACTGGTGTTGTCTGAAGTTTGAACTTGAACGAATTCATTTTTGTGTTTAGAGTAGTTCTCGAAACTCATGTTCCTGGAAATTCAAACTCGATTTCTTTTATCAGTTTTGAGAACAAGACGGTTTTAAGACTCTGTATTCGATATAAAGTTTTGTCAAAGTGAAGTTTTTATGGTTGTGTCCCGTCCAGAATCAAACAGCTTCAGTTCACACATCATGTTGATTTTTATTCTGCTTCTGTCCTGAGGTTTTATTTCAAATTAAACTGAGGGACGAATGTCGGACTGCTCCTTCACAGCCGACACCATTTCTGTAAAATGACTGAAGCACTTCAAAAAAAGCTTCAAACTCCAGGTGAAAATCTCGGTTTTCACTTTGACTTGTACTCTGGGTGTGGTCAGTACACCGTGACATCACTGGTGGGTGTGGTCACAGGTGAAACAGACTACACTCAATGAAACAATTGTTTTGTTTCCTTTCAATTCTGTTTACACTGCATCTATAAAGCCCCAGTTTTATCGAATTAAAAGCTAGGCTGTGAAATATAATATAAATATTTAAACCACCTTTAATTTTAAGTTGTCAGACCTAGACCAGGACCTGAACCTGGACCTGGACTTGGAACTGGACCTGGACCAGGACCTGAACCTGGACCTGGACCTAGACCAGGACCAGAACCTGGACCTAGACCAGGACCAGAACCTGGACCTGGACCTGCTGAAAGGTGGCCTGTGTGAGAGGTGTTGTTTCTGGACGGGATCAGCCTCACTGAGCTTTTACGAACAGGATGTTATGGTACAGATGCAGAATGATAAAGTCTCACCAGAGCTGAGCACAGAACAGTTTTTCAAACCATTTACACCTTTTCAGATAAATTTTACAAACCTGATCCTGAAGCACTGAAGAGTTTCAGTCCGACTGTGAATATTAATCTGACTCATGTAAATATTATAAATTGTTAAATGAGGGTTCGATATAATGAAGGGGCTCTTTGAAGAAAGGGATTGTTAATGTAATTAATGCTATTAATTTAATTATTTATTTTCTCAAAAAAAAAAAAATCTGACTTTTTCCTCTAAATTTCAACTTAATTTAAATTTTCTCAAACTATTATGGATTTGTCAGCAGGAAGAAATATTCATGAATTTTCATGAAGAGATTCACAGCAGGTTTTTTTTTTTTTTTACACAAAATCTTGTAGTGAAACTCTTCAGTGCTCTGCAAAAAAAAAAGAAGAAACCTCCATCATTTTGTCTTCAGCTGAGCCCTAAAATCTTATTTTCTTTCTTAAGTCTGTAAATGCATAACTACTTATTTTCTAAGTTAAAAGCTGAATTCATAAGAAATAAAACACTAAACTCAACTTTTTCCTTTGTACAGTTTAATTTTCCTGCACACCCGGGACCTGAGAGACACAAACCAAACTCTGGCCCTGGACCTCATCAGATTGTTGCACTGATGGAGGATCATGACTTTTTAAGTTGCCTCGCACCTTCTCATCACTTGTGTTCTTCATGAAGCAGGTCTCTGTCCCAGGTGTGATAAGGAAACTCTTAATTCAACTTCAGATGGAGTTTCTCTTCTTTTATTTTTTTTGATCTGTTGCTCAAAAACTCAAATCAAGTCTCAGTGTGGAAAAACCTGGACTCAGGCCTGGTGGAGATCACAGCATAAAAACAACAACTCTATAAATTTCTATTATTATAGTAAATATGACTGAAGTGAGATCAGCTGTACAAACACAGAATCAATCGATTGCAACACAACTGGACTCAACTGAACTGAACTCTACTGAAAACCGAGAATAAAGAGTAAATAAAACCTCTCTGTGTCTCTGAGCCCTGAGGTTCGGCAAAAGTGCTTCATTGATGCGAGAAGTCGACAAACCAGCTTCACTTCCTGTCGCTCTGTTATTGCCTCGGACCTCCGCCCGCCATAACGTCGAACTGACCAACGGCAGGGCGGCTCTGCGGGGGGCCGATCGGGTCCGTCCTTCGAAGAGGATTGGTTGTTCAGATGTGACGACGGTTCGATCCCCAATCGAGAAAATTAAGTTTTCCTGTCGATGTTTGTGTTTGTCTCTCTGGTCTGATGTCGTCCTGTAAACAGCTGATTGGCTGTCACGTGATTATCAGTTCGATCAGCTCATGATCGCTTTCAGCTGCTGTTGTTTTTGCATGTTTTCACCCATTTTCTCCAACAAAACCTCACGTTTTTACGTCTTCCAGACAAACAGTTTTCATACATTTCAAGACTCAACTTGCACAAACCGACTGAATCATGAATCTACTGAAAACTACGAGAGCACAAGAAAGTGTCAGTGCGGGTTGATGATAAAAAGTGTCCATTAGCTGATGTTTGTTTTCCAACATTAACACATGATTATTTTTTAAATGATTTACCTTCAAGGTTTATGGAGCGATTCACTGACGGACAGTTGCCGCTCAAAGAAACGCTGCAGTTCGTCAATGAAGACGAAACTTCACCAGTAACTTCAACTTCATTTCTCTACAAATGTGATCATGTTTTTGTTTTTCTGGATGTTACGTTTTTATCTGCTCCAACAACTTCTCAGGTTTAGACCAGTGGTTCCCAACCTTTTCTAACTCATGTTCCACTTGAAAATCTCAAAAATGTTGGCGCCTCACATCGAACCTCGTCAGGACAAATATTGTCTCTGAGAACTTTTTATTTTAATGGTGACAATCGAACGTTCAGGAATGAACTGAAAACAGAGGAAGATTCACCATCTGTCTCTTCTTGTGTCTTTCCTTTTAATTCTTCCTGTTGCTAACCAGCTGTACATACAAAGACGTCCGGCTGGCGACAACATAAAAGTTCCTGTAATTATATTATCACAGTGATAAGAATTAATATGAAAAAAACGAAAAAACAACGAGAAGAGTTTTTAAAATGTTTCTTTTTTTGACCAAAATCGCACCATTTCGTAAATGATCGACCGGCTTGCTATACCTTCGCGGCCCACCAGTGGGCCCCCTCCCACAGGTTGGGAACCACTGGTTTAGGGCGAGCTGGCAAATTTTTACAAGGGTGATCCTCTCTCCCAGTTTCAGATACTAAGACCAATTATTAAAGTGAACTTTTTCCTTTTCCTTGAAATATCAAGATTTTTCAAATAAAGCTGCAGCTTTTTATTTACTTACAACTTTTTTAGTAAAATGAAAACTCTTTTTCTTCAACTACTATGGCTGCTTCTTCATAACATTACAGCTTTATTTTGAAATACTAAAACCTGACTTATTTCTCTCAACGTAAGGACTTTTTTTTTAAATATTTTTTTTTATATCTCTCCTGAATATTTTGGGTTCATGAGAAAAGAAGTGATTATGATTTGTCCGGCTGTAGGTTTACAGATTATGCAAGTTGAGTTCTCTAGAAATGAATTCGTTCTCAGCGCTGCGTTCATGATTTGACGTGAAAGGGTGAAAACATACGAAAACAGCAGCGCGGTCCTTTAAAGTGAATACGCTGTGAATTAAAACGCAGTGAGAGACGTTTAATGACAATGTTCATCATCAAAGCCCCGAAACTAAAGAGTTCGTCAATGTCTTCAGACTGAAACGTTCGGTAGAAAACCAGCATCTACACACTCTCGTCCAGCGTCCTGACTGTCCGTGAACGCACCGTGACAAGTGTCCGTAAGTCCGTCACAGATACTGTCAGTGAACACAACATCACTGTTTAGGTTAAATCCTGGAGGAATATGAAGGGTTCAGATAGAAACAAGTTCCTGATTGCTCTGTGTGAAATATGGCAGCTGATAGAAACCACTGATCGGAGGTCAGAGGTCAGAGGTCAGAGGTCGGCCTAACAGCCCTTACCACTGATGTAAACCATGGACACAACCAGAACTGTGAGTTCAGGTACAGATCCATAATGTGGTCCTCTGTAAAAGAGTTCAGTCATTTGATGGAAAAATATACTCATGAAATCCAGATTCGCAGGTTTCTGAGCGCCGGAGACTCGGGTGTAAACTCGTATTCAGACGCCACCGTTTGCGACGTGGTGCAGTCGCTTCCAGCTGCACAGAAACTGGTTTAGTGTCACGATTTGTTTCACTCCTAAATCTCCTGCAGAGATTTTTGTCTTTGAACTCGTCTCTGAGAGAATCGCTCGTCTGTCGGCGACGTCCTCAGGTCGGAACATTTCTCTCCGTCTGTTGTTTGTAGATCTTAACGTGGTGTTTCTGCTCGTCCTTGTACGGCGGGATTTTAATATGTCCAGTTCAGTTCCAGGGTTTCCAGTCAGCCTGTTGGCCGTACGATGTGTTGTTGAGATGTGGACTTATATTTCACTCGTCTCTGCGCAGATTAATAGAGATGCTTAATGCAGAAGAACTGTATTGGTCCAAACATAAGACGACACCTTTTTATCCAACACCTGCTTCTGGAAAAAGACTTTAGGAAGAATTGAAACTCTTCTGTCGGACTGAAACTGTTGGGGAAAGTTTCCCGGAGATATTCGTCCCACATATGTGCAGCTTGTGGATCAGTGTCATCGTCGCTCTCTGATGATGTCAGACTGTCGGATCATCTCATCTTCTCGTCCGTTGGAGCTTCCCGCCACGACGGTCGATGTTTGGTTCTGCTCTGTGAACCCAAAGAATGTGGAGGCCAACCGCCTCTTTCATAGGAATGAACGGGCGGCCATCTTTGATTGTGGTGTCCAGTTGTCTGTGATACAGAGCTGATTTCATGAGCCGTCGGGAACTCCTCCCACACTGAATCTGAAAGACTCTGTAGATGGACTAGAAGAAACCTGAAGGCTTCGAACGACCCATGAGGATCACAACTAATGACTATTTTTATTATTGATTAATCTGCAGATCTCACAGTTTGCTGAAGACCGAGGTAACGTCATCAAACGCTGTGTCTTCTCTGATAGTCATTGTACCATTACGACGTAACACGCAACAGATGTTCACATTTAAGCAGCTGAAACACTGAAGTTTTTACTGACTTTTGACTGAAACTAGAAGTTGATTTTTAAAATAGTTGCCAATTAATTTTCTGTTAATCAACAAATTGATAAATCGATTAATTAATCGATTAGTCGTTGCAGCTCTAAACCGATAATGAAGAATGTTATCTTATCTTTGGACCAATACGGTACTGTTTCAGATGGCTGTATAAATCACAGGGGGCGGGGGCTGTTATGTTTGGGGTTCAAAGGTCAACAGGTGTCACTCAGGTGGTCAGATTGTCTCTAGTCTGATTGGTCAGCCGCCACAGGAGGAGGGACAAGGAGGCGGGAAAGTACAGAACGTGACGAAAACAGAAGAGTCCAGCGTTCTTAAACGTCCGACAGCATCACGAGTATTCGCTTCTTCTTCTTCAGTGACTTCCTGATTCAGCTTTGTCGTGTCTGAGCCCTCGGGGAAATGAACAAGGTCAGAGGTCAGAGGTCGGACTCCGGAGCAGCGATGTGTCTCAGACCTGCTATGGACAAAGGTTCTCAAACACGTTTAAAGCTGCTGAGTAACGTCTTTGCTCTTTCATGGTGGGAGGTTCCTGAACGCGATCTGCTGCTGAAGGTTTAACCACAAACTCGGAGTGAAAAATGTCCGTGTGTTTCCACATGATGAGGTTTTGGTCGAGTCTGACGAACCTCCTCCACATGTGTTTTAGTGTCAGCGCTGTGGACTGGACCTCCTGAAGGAGGGATGAGGGAGGAAGACGAGGAGGAGGAAGGGCTGAGACAGGAGGACAGAGAGAAAATGAAAGGAAGTGAAAAATAAACAGAGCGAGGAGAAGTGTTTCCTTTGTTGTTATTTGTTTTTTTGATGGAGGTAGACGAGGATGAAGAGGAGGTTTTGGATTTCCAGGTCCAGTATGAGACTCATGTTTCCCTCCTCTCTCTTTCTACCTGAACCTCCTTTGCTTCTTCGCTTGGTTGTTTCTGGACACAAACGTCTTCCTCTCCATCCCGTCCCTCTGTCTCTCCCTCCATCCGTCTCTTTATGTGTCTTTGGGCTCCAGTTTGCAGGACATGTCGAACAGCAGGTTCTGGTTGTCGATCACCTGTAACTGGCGGACGTAGGCCTTCGTCTGCAGGTGGGAGGGGGACGTCTCCGTATCCATGGCTACCGGATAAAAAGAAGAAAATGAACATTGATGTTAGAGATATTAAATCCATTTTTCTAGCTACTAATCAGAGCAACAGAGGTGCAGTGTCACAGAGTCGCCAGCAGATGGAGACAAAGATCAACAGTCGACTACAATGACAGAGTCTCAACGTTCAGATGAAGCAGAGCAACAGAGACTGAAGTGGAAAACTTAAAACCTCAAGAACTCAACTGTTTCCATAGAAACAGGAAACCTGTAAAACGTGTGGAGAGTGAGGTCAAAGGTCACGCAGCAGCAGCAGCAGCAGCAACGTGTCGACACACGAACAGGTAAAACCATTACATAATGTGATGATGTTCAAATGTTCGCCCTGAGGCCTCAACTGTACTGAGAGCAGGGAGGGTGTGTGTGTGTGTGTGTGTGTGTGTGTGTGTGTGTGTGTGTGTGTGTGTGTGTGTGTGTGTGCCTCTGTGTGTCTGTGTGTGTGTGTCTGTGTGTGTCTGTGTGTGTGTGTGTGTCTGTGTCTGTGTGTGTGTGTCTGTGTGTGTGTGTCTGTGTGTGTGTGTGTGTCTGTGTGTGTGTGTCTGTGTGTG
>NW_019521660.1:320-1251 GCF_002814215.2 Seriola lalandi dorsalis | reverse complement strand
ATGTTCGCCCTGAGGCCTCAACTGTACTGAGAGCAGGGAGGGTGTGTGTGTGTGTGTGTGTGTGTGTGTGTCTGTGTCTGTGTATGAGTGTGTGTGTGTGTGTGTGTGTGTGTCTGTGTGTGTCTGTGTGTGTGTGTGTGTGTGTCTGTGTATGAGTGTGTGTGTGTGTGTGTGTTACCTAGCTGACTGCTCCTGTACCGTCTGATGATCCTCACCATCTCTGCCACTTTATGCTGCAGACACAGAGAGAGAGAGTCAAAGAGAGAGAGAGACAGACACAGAGAGAGAGAGAGACAGTCACAGGGAGAGAGAGAGAGAGAGACACAGGGAGAGAGAGAGACACAGGGAGAGAGAGAGAGAGGAGATGGAGAGAGAGAGGAGGAAGAGCTGTTGTCTCCTTGTGTTGTATTGAACCTGCTCGTCTTCACTCAGAGTTCAGACTAAAACCTTCTTCCTGTCCAGCTGCTGTTTGTAACAATAAAACTAAATGTACGAGGAGCAGGACGTTATCTTTCTTCCTCGGCGCCGCCGACAGTCAGAGCGGCCGCCATTTTGTTTTCAGTTTGTCCGTCTGGTTCTCGTCAGAAACATCTTACACTTCTTTAAATTTGGTAAAAACATTCACCTGGACTCAAGGAGGGGCTGATTAGATTTTGGTGGCTAAAGGTCAAAGGTCATTGTGACCTCACAAAACACTTTTTAGCCATTAGTCAAGACGTGACGAGATGAGAAGGAACGATCAGGTGACTTCACTCACCATCTTCTCGAAGTTGACCAGCTCGCCGTGAAACGTCTTACAGCTCTCGTGAAGAAAGGTGAGATCTGAGGAGGAGACATCAGTGTGTTCATACACACGGTGTCAACACGAGATCACACACACACACACACTCTCACACACACACACACACTCTCTCACACACACACTCTCACA
>NW_019521660.1:0-300 GCF_002814215.2 Seriola lalandi dorsalis | reverse complement strand
AATAGTGATCATGTTGATTAATCAGCTCAGTCAAATGAAATGTAATATTTCAGTCGTTGTTCAGGAGCAGCTGTAACTGTTTAATTATCTCTCCTTTACAAACGTTTATTATGAACCAATAAAAAAGTCACAAATGAACATGATGAAGTTTTCATCCGACTTTATCAATAATTTACTTCATTAATTAACTAATGACACAATGTGTGTTACTCACTGCGATGCTCTCAAACTGCTGAAACTGCTTCCTGAACTTCCCCGGGAGTCCCTGAACACACACACACACACACACACACACACACA
>NW_019521659.1:0-4907 GCF_002814215.2 Seriola lalandi dorsalis | reverse complement strand
ACCCGCTCCCTGGGGCCTAAGAATTTGACCAACACATTTGCCAGTTTCTGCAGCAGAACAAACAGGCAGGCTTTGCAAGTGTATGACTGGGGCCTACTCAAGCAAATAAGAGTGTATGGACTTGCAATAATTGCTGTGAGGATGAGGTTTAACTGAAAACTTGTACCCATAATTTGTCCATCTAGCAGAGCAAAAAGTGACCAAAATTTGACATCAATTGAACCTAGGCTGCTTAAGCTCATCTTCTCAGTAATTAAGGCCAAAACGCCCAACATCTACCCTTAAGAGCCTTTAATGTAAAAATCACTGGGTTGAGCTTTAAATGGCGTCAAAACCCAAGGGATGACTCCCAGAGAATTAACCACACAGAATCCTGAAGCACAACCTTCTAGCGCCTTCCCCGGGCTAGATCTGTTCAAGGACCATATCGGGGCTCCAAACCATGAGGGCTCAAACCAGCATCTTACATTGATCCCACCGCCTTTTTTGTGCTGTACTTCAATTACATCATGATGAATAGCTACAATTGAGGGAAAATGACCAAAGTCATTTTACCCGCTCCCTGGGGCCTAAGAATTTGACCAACACATTTGCCAGTTTCTGCAGCAGAACAAACAGGCAGGCTTTGCAAGTGTATGACTGGGGCCTACTCAAGCAAATAAGAGTGTATGGACTTGCAATAATTGCTGTGAGGATGAGGTTTAACTGAAAACTTGTACCCATAATTTGTCCATCTAGCAGAGCAAAAAGTGACCAAAATTTGACATCAATTGAACCTAGGCTGCTTAAGCCCATCTTCTCAGTAATTAAGGCCAAAACGCCCAACATCTACCCTTAAGAGCCTTTAATGTAAAAATCACTGGGTTGAGCTTTAAATGGCGTCAAAACCCAAGGGATGACTCCCAGAGAAGTTACCATACAGAATCCTGAAGCACAACCTTCTAGCGCCTTCCCCGGGCTAGATCTGTTCAAGGACCATATTGGGGCTCCAAACCATGAGGGCTCAAACCAGCATCTTACATTGATCCCACCGTTCTTTTTTTGTGCTGTACTTCATTTTACATCATGATGAATAGCTACAATTGAGGATAAATGACCAAGTTGATTTGCCCCCTCCCTGGCCCCTAAGAATTTGGCCAAGACCTTTACCAGTTTCTGCAGCATAACTAACAGGCAGGCTTTGCAAGTGTATGACTGGGGCCTACTCAAGCAAATAAGAGTGTATGGACTTGCAATAATTGCTGTGAGGATGATGTTCAACTGAACACTAGCACCCATAATGTGTCCATCTAGCACAGCAAAAATTTACAAAAATTTGACATCAATTGAACCGAGGTTGCTTAAGCCCATCTTCTCAGTAAGCAAGGCCAAAACGCCCAACATCTACCCTTAAGAGCCTTTAATGTAAAAATCACTGGGTTGAGCTTTAAATGGCGTCAAAACCAAAGGGAGGACTACCAGAAAAGTTACCATACAGAATCCTGAAGGAAAACCTTCTAGCGCCTTCCCCGGGCTAGATCTGTTGAAGGATCATATTGGGGCTCCCAACCATGAGGGCTCAAACCAGCATCTTACATTGATCCCACCGTTCTTTTTTGGTGATGTACTTCATTTTACATCATGATAAATAGCTACAATTGAGGAAAATGACCACAGTTAATTTACCCACTCCCTGGGGCCTAAGAATTTGGCCAACACATTTGCCAGTTTCTGCAGCATAACTAACAGGCAGGCTTTGCAAGTTTATGACTGAGTCCTACTCAAGCTAATAAGAGTGTATGGACTTGCAATAACTGTTGTGAGGATGAGCTTCAACTGAACACTAGCACCCATAATTTGTCCATCTAGCAGAGCAGAAATTGACCAAAATATGACATCAAGGGAACCGTGGTTGCTTAAGCCCGTCTTCTCAGTAAGTAAGGCCAAAACACCCAATATCTACCCTTAATAGTCTTTAATGTAAAAATCAATGGGTTGAGCTTTAAATGGCGTCAAAACCCAAGGGATGACTCCCAGAAAAGTAGCCATTCAGGATCCTGAAGCATAATCTTGTAGCACCTTCTCCAGGCTAGTTCTGTGGAAGGGCCATATATGAGCTACAAACCACCGAGTGTCTTGCTCTGATCACACAGTTCTATTTTTGATCTATGATTCCATAGACATGATAATAAATACCTACGAGTGTGTAAAGATCACCAAAATCGATTTGCCCACTCCCTGAGGCTGAATAATTTGACCAAGACGTTGGCCAGTTTCTACAGCATAACTAAAAGGCAGGCAGGCTTTGCAAGTGTATGACTGAGGTGTACTCAACCAAATGAGAGTATATATACTTGTAATTATGATTGCTGTGAAGAGGAGGTCTAACTGAACACACAAACCCATGATTTGTCCATCTAGCACAGCAAGAAGTGACATAAGTTTGATATTAAAGGTGAGGAGGTCACTTAAATCCATCTTCTCAGTATGTAAAGCCAAAACACTCAACATCTACCGTTAAGAGCCTTTAATGTAAAAATCACTGGGTTGAGATTTAAATGACATCAAAACCCAAGAGATGACTCCCAGAGAAGTTACCATACAGAATCCTGAAGCACAACCTTCTAGCCCCTTCCTCGGGCTAGATCTGTTCAAGGACCTGTTGTGTCGAGAAGTGGCGGATCAAAAAAGGAATCAGATAGTCAAGACATAGGTGTCAGAGCGGGGAGTCTCTCTTTATTCAATGCAGCCGACTTGCAGTCATAGACGGAGACAACAACCACACACACAGAACCAGACATGATCTTTTACACCTCAGATGGCTATGTGTGTGTATGTGCATCGTGTTTTCCAATCATTTTGGCTTAGTGTTACTTGTCTTGCCTAACTGTTGACCAACTCTTGCATCCTGTTATTCCTGGTGCACACCCAGGTCATGGTGTTCTTTTCTGGCAGAACACCATGATGCTCTCCCAGGTCACTGTTCTCTTATTGGCAGTATGCCTTGGCATTGTATTCATTCCTAGTTACCCAATCTACTATTTTCCAGATGTTTCCCACCAAGCCTAAATGTCCTGATCTGCTCAGTTGATCACCAAACCATATCTTTTGTTATTGTTCCCACACTGCTCGTGAACTCTTATTGGCGTCTAACCGGTTGACATCAGATCATCCATCTTTGGCCTTATAATTCTCGTAGATATCCTCTGTGAAATCACTATTGTGATTTAGTCTGTGTGTGATGTATGAGTGATGGATAACATGATATTTCAAACAAATGGTGACAGTGAAACAATATGATATTTCTGGATATAGTTACGACTGTGACACTACTGTGATAATAATATCTTTCATTATGATGCATAGAGTACATAGGGTATATGAAACAATTCGTATGTCCAAATATGTATGGGAGCAAAAAACCTGCATTAGGAAAATTCCCCCATGGTCCCTTTCCTCCCAGGCGACCGACTTTACAAGTCGGATTTTGAATTGTGCAACACAACATGTTCTTATCATGACTCAAACAATGGATAATGAGATAATCTGGCTATTGATCAGACAACAAAAACATTAATTACCCAAAACTTCCTATAGTTCTTATTGGTTACATGAATGCATATGTTTGTATATAAACCTATAAGTGCACTTGTATGCTCATTTCATAAATGTTAATCACTACGTAATTGTTAATCGAGTACACTGCTGATTACAAAACATTGGTGATAACATATGCATAATTCGGTGTGGTGCGTTAACGTTTAGTCCATTGAGTCCATCAACAGGTAACACAGTTCATGTCCCCCCTTTTGGGGCTCCCATCCATTCTGTCATTTTCCTTACAACTGTTCCTCGAATTCTGGTTCGTCCTCAGAACCATCCGCAATGTCCAGATAGTTTCTCCAGTTGTGACCTCGAGTTTTCTCTCCTATTTGAACTTTTTACAGTTGGAAATTTAAGAGGTCTATAATTCACTCTTAGGTAGGAGTTATACACAGATATTATAATATGCTAGATTATTTTTCATACAGGTGCCCCTTCATATGGCTGAGAATCTGATTGATCGATGACCTTGGGTCCTTCAGTGAAGTCAAGTTCATTTTCTGTACTAGTGGGTTCGTGATGTGACACTCTTCCATAGATATTTTTTATTACTAGTGCGGGTATTATTGGGTTGGGGTTTTCCACAGTTAAGGGGAAATGCCGCCCAAAGACCTCACCATGGCATTTCCGAAATTACAGCAGAGCATATGGATTGCCTATGTATCCCCTTAGTTTCTCAGTCTGTGGTCATCCATCGCAACACTACGGGGGTTCGGAGACCGGTTTCTTCACAATAACACAGCGCTCCATTCTGTGTTTAGACAGCTATGATTCTTTCAACATGCATCTGGGGTCCAACTAGCCCTGCTGTTAATTTTCTCTCTTGCTTGTCCAAACACCTTGACTGATCAGTCAGACTGCCAGATATATCCAATCAGCCAAATTGGGATTGATGCATCTATGCTACTCGAGCCGTCTCAACACCTTCTGCGTTTAACCACGGCACACACAAGTTCACAAAATTTTCTGGCAGAACCTGCGCGCGTAGGTTTTTTTCTTCCACCCGAGACCTGTGTCTCCTCCTACTCCTCACCACACTCCTTCTCTTCCAACAGTATTTAATTACTTTTAGCTTCAATATTCTTAAATCATTAATTCATTTCGAGTGCGTCCATAAACAGCTGAAAGCTCAACCACCGCCCCCACAGCAAGTGCGCTGATGTAGGTTTAATTTTAACCTACCTATACTGCAGTATTTCTCAGCGACCTTGGTGCGGGATGCGCCAGTCTCCTTCCCAACCTAGGATCCAAACTCGATCACGTCGGGGTCACCAATTTTGTTGTGGCGAGAAGTGGTGATTTGTCCACTTAGCACAGCAGAAAGT
>NW_019521658.1:0-755 GCF_002814215.2 Seriola lalandi dorsalis | reverse complement strand
AGTAAGTCATAAAAATGCAAAAAAAGCTCATAGTATAGTAAGGCATAAAACGTCATGGTATAATAAGGCGAAAAAAATGCCAAAAAACGTTATAGTATAGTAAGGCATAAAAATGCAAAAAAAAGTTAAGTATTGTAAGGTATAAAAAGTTGAAATATAGTAAGTCATAAAAATGCAAAAAAAGCTCATAGTATAGTAAGGCATGAAAGTTCCAAAAAACGTCATACTAAAGTAAGGCAAAAAACATAGTATAGTAAGGCTTAAAAATGCAAAAAAAGCGTCATAATATAGTAAGGGATAAAATGTCATAGTATAGTAAGGCATAAAAAGTTGAAATATATTAAGTCATAAAAATGCAAAAAAAAAAGTCATAGTATAGTAGGGTACAAAACGTCATAGTATAGTAAGGCATAAAAATGCCAAAAAACGTTATAGTATAGTAAGGCATAAAAATGCAAAAAAATGTCATAGTATAGTAAGGGATAAAATGTCATAGTATAGTAAGGCATAAAAATGCAAAAAAATCTCATAGTATAGTAGGGTACAAAACGTCATAGTATAGTAAGGCATAAAAATGCCAAAATATAGTAAGTCATAAAAGGCATAAAAATGCAAAAAAATGTCATAGTATAGTAAGGGATAAAATGTCATAGTATAGTAAGGCATAAAAATGCAAAATATCTCATAGTATAGTAACGGATAAAATGTCATAGTATAGTAAGGCATAAAAAGCTTAAATATAGTAAGTCATAAAA
>NW_019521657.1:0-886 GCF_002814215.2 Seriola lalandi dorsalis | reverse complement strand
AGGTCCAGGTGTGTGTACAGCTGTGTGGTCTCGGTTCGTGCTGCTGCATCAGGGTCTGATCTGGATCGTGGTGTAAACAGACTCGTCCTCATTTGAAAACAAACCAGATCAGCTGAGCAGACAGGAAGTGGTTTTAGTTACTGGTTGATTTTCAGCTTCATGGTGTTTGTTTTACAAACGAAGACTCACGTCAGGCTGCAAGACTGAGTTTGAGACTAAGACTGAGTTTGAGACTAAGACTGAGTCTGAGACTGAGTGTGAGACTGAGACTGTGTGAGACTGAGTCTGAGACTGAGTCTGAGACTGAGACTGAGTGTGAGACTGAGTTTGAGACTAAGACTGAGTCTGAGACCGAGACTGAGACTGAGTGTGAGTCTGAGACTGAATGTGAGTCTGAGACTGAGACTGAGTGTGAGTCTGAGACTGAGTGTGAGTCTGAGACTGAGACTGAGTGTGAGTCTGAGACTGAATGTGAGTCTGAGTCTGAGACTGAGTGTGAGTCTGAAACTGAGTGTGAGACTGATTCTGAGACTGAGTCTGAGTTCAACACTGAGACTGAGTGTGAGTCTGAGACTGAGCCTGAGACTGAGTTCAAGACTGAGACTGAGTGTAAGTCTGAGACTAAGACTGAGTCTGAGACTGAATGTGAGTCTGAGTCTGAGACTGAGTCTGAGTCTGAGACTGAGACTGAGTCTGACACTGAGTCTGAGACTGAGTTCAAGACTGAGACTGAGTGTAAGTCTGAGACTAAGACTGAGTCTGAGACTGAATGTGAGTCTGAGTCTGAGACTGAGTCTGAGTCTGAGACTGAGACTGAGTCTGAGACTGAGTCTGAGTCTGAGACTGAGACTGAGTCTGACACTGAGTCTGAGACTGAGTTCAAGAC
>NW_019521656.1:0-1099 GCF_002814215.2 Seriola lalandi dorsalis | reverse complement strand
AGTCAAAAAAACGACATAGTATAGTAAGGCATAAAAAGTCAAAAAAATGACATAGTATAGTAAGGCATAAAAACGACATAGTATAATAAGGCATGAAAAGTCAAAAAAATGGCACAGTATAGTAAGGCATAAAAAGTCAAAAAAAATGACAGTATATTAAGGCATAATAACGACATAGTATAGTAAGGCATGAAAAGTCAAAAAAATGACATAGTATAGTAAGGCATGAAAAGTCAAAAAAATGACACAGTATAGTAAGGCATAAAAAGTCATAAAAATGACATATTGTAGTAAGGCATGAAAAGTCAAAAAAATGACATAGTATAGTAAGGCATAAAAAGTCATAAAAACGACATAGTATAATAAGGTATGAAAAGTCAAAAAAATAACATAGTATAGTAAGGCATAAAAAGTCATAAAAACGACATAGTATAATAAGGCATGAAAAGGCATAATAACGACATAGTATAGTAAGGCATAAAAAGTCATAAAAACGACATAGTATAATAAGGCATGAAAAGTCAAAAAAATGACATAGTATATTAAGGCATAAAAATGACATAGTATAGTAAGGCATAAAAAGTCATAAAAACGCCATAGTACAGTAGGGCATGAAAAGTCAAAAAAATGACATAGTATGATAAGGCATAAAAACGACATAGTATAGTAGGGCATGAAAAGTCAAAAAAATGACAGTATAGTAAGCCATAAAAAGTCAAAAAAATGACATAGTATAGTAAGGCATAAAAACGACATAGTATAATAAGGCATGAAAAGTCAAAAAAATGGCATAGTATAGTAAGGCATAAAAAGTCAAAAAAAATGACAGTATATTAAGGCATAATAACGACATAGTATAGTAAGGCATGAAAAGTCAAAAAAATGACATAGTATAGTAAGGCATAAAAAGTCATAAAAATGACGTAGTATAATAAAGCATAAAAAGTCAAAAAAAATGACATAGTATAATAAGGCATAAAAACGACATAGTATAGTAAGGCATGAAAAGTCAAAAAAATGACATAGTATAGTAAGGCATGAAAAGTCAAAAAAATGACATAGTATAGTAAGGCATGAAAAGTCAAAAAATGACATAGTA
>NW_019521655.1:2261-2667 GCF_002814215.2 Seriola lalandi dorsalis | reverse complement strand
GTTTGGTCTGTTACATGGTTTAATCATTAATTATATGTTACCAAACAAAGACAATCATTTCCTCCATGTCCTGAACACTTCACATAAATAGGTTGTTACTGAATGAAAATCAAATGTCAATGTTCAGTCAGTCTCTTCATTATTTAGCAGCATCATGATGTTGGTGGCAGGTCTCACTTCACTCACTTCATCTCTTCACAAAACAAATTACGTCCAAATTCTGGCCACAGTAAATATCTTCCTCCTTCCAAAGTACTATGTGATATTTTTTTCCTGTAACAAGCCACTGAAAACATTCAATAGTTTAGTTTAGTTTTTTTCCTTCAGATGATCATATAAAAAATAATAAATGATGTTAATTTAAATAATATTGATGAGCACACATTAATTATGTCTCCATTCTCTC
>NW_019521655.1:0-751 GCF_002814215.2 Seriola lalandi dorsalis | reverse complement strand
GCAGCATCATTCATTTCTCTGCTGTCTGTCCATGTGCTGTTTGTTCTGTTTGTTCTTCTCCTGCTCCTGTTGTGTCGCTTCAGACAGTCCAAGGGTGAGGCATTTTCCCTCTGACATTAAATGGTTTACTTACTCTTTAATTATTCAAATAAATAGAAGCACCCTGTTCTCACGACAAAAAATAGCAGTAGAACAATTTACAATCAAAAAATCTAACATCAAATATCTCTTTCACAGATTCACGCTTCCTCAGGTCAGTGCAACACTCTCTTCTCCAGTCTGAAATGCAACAGCAGTACATTCTTCTTCTGTGTTAAATTTACTGTATTTATTACATGTTTTAGGCGGATCCAGTCACAGAGCACCAGCTCAACCGCAACTTATGGAGTTCACCAGAATGAAATTCGACGTAAATACGCCTCTCCTCTAAATGGTTGGCATTTTACTTACTTTTTTTTCTTTTACTTTTCATTGACTCTTCATTAACATTTCTCACACTCAGTTTCTGATCAGATGAATGTTAATCATAACCTGAAGTCCACAAGACTGGACGTCGTTCTTAAAAATGAAGCCGTCTCAAGAATTTTGTCAAATAATCCTTTGGCCACATCCACAAAAGATCAGAGTATTTTACACTGATTCTACTCGAGCTGAACCTAAACTTCAAGACGGATAGAAACCACAAATATTATTCACCTTAAACACAAATCAACAAACAAAAAACCAACTGTGGATTTTTGTTAAAAATGTG
>NW_019521654.1:0-432 GCF_002814215.2 Seriola lalandi dorsalis | reverse complement strand
TATCTTCATATCTCCATGTCATGTCCTCATATCTTCATGTCATGTCCTCATATCTTCATATCTCCATGTCATGACCTCGTGTCTTCATGTCATGTCCTCATGTGTTCATGTGTTCATGTCATGTCCTCATATCTTCATGTCATGTCCTCATGTCTTCATATCTTCATGTCATGTCCTCATGTCTTCATATCTCCATGTCATGTCCTCATATCTTCATATCTTCATGTCATGTCCTCATATCTTCATGTCATGTCCTCATGTCTTCATATCTTCATGTCATGTCCTCATATCTTCATATCTTCATGTCATGTCCTCATATCTTCATGTCATGTCCTCATATCTTCATGTCATGTCCTCATGTCTTCATGTCATGTCCTCGTGTCTTCATGTCATGTCCTCATGTGTTCATGTGTTCATGTCATGTCCTCATAT
>NW_019521653.1:0-735 GCF_002814215.2 Seriola lalandi dorsalis | reverse complement strand
ACCATGATGTTTTTTCGACATTTTATGCCATACTATACTATGGTGTTTTTTGACATTTTTATGCCATACTATACTATGACGTTTTTTTGAAATTTTTATGCCTTATCATGCAATGTCTTTGTATTCCTTACTATACTATGACGTTTTTATGACCTATTATGCATTAATATACCATGATGTTTTTTCGACATTTTATGCCATACTATACTATGACGTTTTTTGACATTTTATGCCATACTATACTATGACTTTTTTTGACATTTTTATGCCTTACCATGCAATGTCTTTGTATTCCTTGCTATACTATGATGTTTTTATGACTTTTTATGCATTAATATACCATGATGTTTTTTCGACATTTTATGCCATACTATACTATGACGTTTTTTGACATTTTATGCCATACTATACTATGACGTTTTTTTTGAAATTTTTATGCCTTACCATGCAATGTCTTTGTATTCCTTACTATACTATGATGTTTTTATGACCTATCATGCATTAATATACCATGATGTTTTTTCGACATTTTATGCCGTACTATACTATGACGTTTTTTGACATTTTATGCCATACTATACTATGAAGTTTTTTTGACATTTTTAAGCCTTACCATGCAATGTCTTTGTATTCCTTGCTATACTATGATGTTTTTATGACTTTTTATGCATTAATATACCATGATGTTTTTTCGACATTTTATGCCATACTATACTATGACGTTTTTTGACATTT
>NW_019521652.1:0-1239 GCF_002814215.2 Seriola lalandi dorsalis | reverse complement strand
TATACTATGTCGTTTCATTCCTTACCATACTATGACATTCGTATGACCTTTTATGCCTTAATATACTATGATGTTTTTTTGACATTTTATGCCATACTATACTATGACGTTTTTTGACATTTTCATAACATACTATAGTACGACGTTTTCTGGCATTTTTATGCCTTAGTATACTATTTCGTTTCATTCCTTAGCATACTATGACGTTTTTTAGACATTTTATGCCTTAATATACTATGATGTTTTTTTGACATTTTATGCCATACTATAGTATGTCGTTTCTTGGCATTTATATGCCTTACTATACTATGTCGTTTCATTCCTTACCATACTATGACATTCGTATGACCTTTTATGCCTTAATATACTATGATGTTTTTTTGACATTTTATGCGATACTATACTATGACGTTTTTTGACATTTTCATAACATACTATAGTACGACGTTTTCTGGCATTTTAATGCCCTACTAAACTATTTTGTTTCATTCCTTACCATACTATGACGTTTTTATGACCTTTTATGCCTTAATATACTATTATGTTTTTTTGACATTTTATGCCGTACTATAATATGTCGTTTTTTGGCATTTATATGCCTTACTATACTATGTCGTTTCATTCCTTACCATACTATGACATTCGTATGACCTTTTATGCCTTAATATACTATGATGTTTTTTTGACATTTTATGCCATACTATACTATGACGTTTTTTGACATTTTCATAACATACTATAGTACGACGTTTTCTGGCATTTTAATGCCCTACTAAACTATTTCGTTTCATTCCTTACCATACTATGACGTTTTTATGACCTTTTATGCCTTAATATACTATTATGTTTTTTATACATTTTATGCCATACTATAGTATGACGTTTTTAAGACATTTTATGTCTTAATATACTACGATATTTTTTTGACATTTTATGCCGTACTATAATATGTCGTTTTTTGGCATTTATATGCCTTACTATACTATGTCGTTTCATTACTTACCATACTATGACATTTTTATGACCTTTTATGCCTTAATATACTATTATGTTTTTTTGACATTTTATGCCATACTATACTATGACGTTTTTTGACATTTTTATGCCATACTATAGTATGACGTTTTTAAGACATTTTATGTCTTCATATACTACGATATTTTTTTGACATTTTTATGCCATACTATAGTATGTTGTTTCTTGGCATTTACATGCCTTATTATACTATGTCATTTCATT
>NW_019521650.1:0-653 GCF_002814215.2 Seriola lalandi dorsalis | reverse complement strand
CATCACTGAGGAGAAGAGGAGAGAGCTTGTGCAACAGTACAAGTCTGGGTCAATCACAATTGATCGTCTTTTAAAGATTATCCTGACAATCATTCAGCAACAAACAAAATCAGACAGCAACACAACAAAAACTACCATCACCACTACTACAGTCACAGAGACATGTGAAGTTCCAGACTTCCATGGAATCAGGAAGGAAGTCAGTGCTACTGAGCTGCTAGAATCAAAAATTATCACTGAGGAACTCTACAAAGATCTTAGCTCTGGAAAAGTCACAGTGACGGAAGTGAGTGAAATGGATTCAGTAAGCAAGTACCTTGAGGGGACCAACAGCATTGCAGGGGTGTACGTGCAGTCTACCATGGAGACCCTGAGTATCTTCGAAGCCAAAAGTAAAGGCTTGCTGACTCCTGGTACTTCTCTGGTTCTGCTGGAGGCCCAAGCTGCCACTGGCTTTGTCATTGATCCAGTGAACAACAAGAAACTTTCAGTAGAGGAAGCTGTGGCTCAAGGAGTGGTTGGCAGTGAGTGGAAAAACAAACTGCTTTCAGCAGAAAGGGCCGTAACAGGATACAAAGATCCCTACACTGGAAACACAATTTCTTTGTTCCAAGCTTTGAAAAAAGATCTCATTGTGAAAGATCATGGAATTC
>NW_019521649.1:0-537 GCF_002814215.2 Seriola lalandi dorsalis | reverse complement strand
CTCCATCCTCTGCGCTGTTCTCACTGCTCGGTGTAAGGTCTTATGGTTCCCATACCAGGCAGTAATGCAGGTGTTCAGGATGCTCTGCTGTAATCAAACCCCAGTGTTTCTTTTTTACCAGTCAATACAGTGTGATTTCTGAAAATACAGAAAGGATGAATAAAAGGTCATTGTGGATATACAGTGGCTAGAAATTCAGACATTCACAGTGTGGCTGAAACAGTGTGTGACATGAACAGAAGCAGAGTGGAGTCAGGAGTTATCAGACCTGGAGTCAGTCAGTGAAACCAGACTTCTAACCAACACTCAGACATTTAGAGAAACATCAGCTGATGTGAACCAGGCCTCACAACAAAGATCTCAGAGACTGAGGATGAAGAAGAGATGATGAGCATGAAGCTGAAAGAGTCTCAGAGTTCAGATCTTCATCAGTCCACAGTCACACAGACTGTCTATAGATGGAAATGATTCAGTGAAGAGGACGTTCAGCTGAGACGACTCCAGAAGCTCCACACAGATAGAAACATGAAAACATCC
>NW_019521648.1:14883-15581 GCF_002814215.2 Seriola lalandi dorsalis | reverse complement strand
TCTATCCCATCTTATCAAATGTCATCTTATGCATTGACTAATCCACACTTGTAATTGACTGTAAATAAAGATGGACGTCGCCTCTGTGATGTCACCCACAGGTTTGTGAAGCTCAGAGTGAGCTGCTCCACTGTCGCCATCTTGGCAGATGAGATGAAACTTCAGTGCATGTCGGTTTGTGACAAACGTACACTTACCCACCTGTCACTCAAAGAAAATGTAAACAGGTGAGTTATATAAACAGGTGAGTTTTATAAACAGGTGAGTTATATATACAGGTGAGTTATATAAACAGGTGAGTTTTATATACAGGTGAGTTATAAAAACAGGTGAGTTATATAAACAGGTGAGTTATATAAACAGGTGTCATGAAGGAGGGAATCAGCTCTAGAGACTTTAACAGTTTTTGTACCAGGCTGTAAACATGTTGATTTCTGCTGTAAAGTTGGACATTTTAACATGGGAGTCTATGGGGGACGGTGTGTGTGACTGAGTCTAATTAATGTTCAGTGTGTGTGTGTGTTCTGTGGCTCAGAGGAATCACATACATCAGAACTGCAGTTGTCTCACGCAGACCACAATGATGTCTGACAATCTGTTAGGAAACACGTCCGCGGCCGTCAGTTTGTGTCACATGTCCCACGTGTGATTTAAGGCGACATGTTTGGGTTGAAGTCGCTCCTGGCCGCGAGGAGACG
>NW_019521648.1:6428-8928 GCF_002814215.2 Seriola lalandi dorsalis | reverse complement strand
ACACACACACACACACACACATACAACACACACACACACACACACACACACACACACATGTTAACGCGCTGTGACATGTTACACTGAAACTACTTTATGGAATCAATATTAAATTCACAGCCTGTGACATTGAGGGCTAAACACACTGTGTGTGTGTGTGTGTATGTGTGTGTACACACATACACACACACACACACACACACACACACACACACACACTTCCTGTTTATCCAGAGTCACAGAGAATATGAATCACACGTGAAATTGTCATAATTTCTGTGTGAAGTATTGAGTCATGGCTGAAAGGTGTTTTGTGAGGTCACACTGATCTTGACCTTCGACCTTTTGCCACCAAAATGTAATCCGTTCATCTTTGAGTCCAAAGGAACATTTGTGCCAAATCTGAAGAAGTTCCCTTGAAGAGTTTTGGAGATTTCACGTTCACAAGGCCAAAACTGTGTTTCGTGAGGTCACCACGTCTGTGACCTTTAACCTTAAACCTTTGATCCCCCAAATCTAACCAGTTCATCCTTGAGTCCTAGTGAATGTTTGTGCTTTTGGAAGAAGCTCCATCACGGTGTTACTGAGATATCGTGTCCACGAGAACGAGACGGAAGGACAGAAAAGCTGAAAACAAAATGGCCGCCGATTGGACCAATCACATTCTGTCTCTTCCCACCTTCTCTCTGATTGATCATGTGACAGTAAACCCAGCTGAAAAATCAGGATTTGCTCTTTGTTAAAGAAACTCACCTCAGTAAATATAAAACATTAATACTCATTTATTGACACTTAACCTCAGTCTCAACATCTTTATAATTTAATATTAGATATTATCAAATCATATCAATCATTTCCCGCCATACCGACCTTCGCCTCACTGACATGTGACAAGTCAAACTCTGAACTGCTGTTTATCTGATACACGATAATATCAGATATCGCAGCATGTGACCTGGACTGTTTCCAGCAGGAAGTCTGGTATGAATTATACATTACACACACACACACACACACACACACACACACACAATATATATATACAGTACATATGGTGATCACATGGTACATTTATTAAGAACAGAGTTCATCAATATTCATGAGAGATTCCTTCAGAAAGTTGAAATGGTGATTCATTAATTGTGTCATAATTAATTTTTCATTCATGCTGTTATTAATGCTAATTAGCTTCAGCGTGGCTCCACTGTTAATATCATCAAAGGCTCAGTCTGTTTTATTGATCCTGGACTTCTGTCACTGTCCTTTCCTTTCAAAATAAAGCGATTTGTTTTTAAGTTGATGCTTTATTTTCTAATTTTGTCACAAGAAATGTTTTTTCAGCAGAAAAGACTCGCACACTGTCGCTTTGTGTCTTTGTATTTGAGAGTCACAAAAATAAAGAATAAAGAAAGATTGTGTCAAACGACTGTTTTTGTTTCCGTTGTGATTTTATTGTTTCACGTTGTTCGTTGCATTAAAAACAGCAATTAAATAAAAAACTGACACGTTTTCATTGGCTGCTCAGAAGTTTCTACATGAGGGAAATATTTAATAAATCTGTTAATGTATTAAACTGTTTAAACTGGAACCACACGGCTTTCTTCTAGCTCTTCTGGAGCTTTTGATCTCGTCACATGATTCTCCTCGGCAGAGCCCCTTTATTTCTGCTGCAGGCTACATTAGCTCCAGGCTACATTAGCTCCAGGCTACATTAGCTGCTACTAGCACAACACACCGAAATCCCCTGAGCAAACTGCTGGAGGTCGAGTTGCATTGTGGGTAATGTAGGCGCCAGGTTTTGACAAAGAAGAAGAACGCATGGAATGAAAGCCCCTTTCTAAACGGTCTATCATCAGTCTGACAGTGTTATTACAGTTTAATGATAAATCAGTCACCTGCTCTTTTACAACAACAACAACAATAAAAATAATAATAATAATGATAACTTTATTTATGTAGCACCTTTACAGACAGAGAAAGAGAAAGATGACATCACATGACATCACATAAAGAAATGATTTAAAATCATTTTAATGACCTCTTGTCCGTTAAATATGATCATATTATATTATTATAATATTATAATATTATTATATTATTATTATATTATTCACCTGGACTAAAGTCAGATTGAAGATCTCACTTCCCTGTTCATTGATCCTGGCGTCAGAAAAGTATTTATATTTCATGCTCCTACATTTATTCCACTTCTCACCTGCTGCTTTTGTTCCACGGCTTCAGTGATTTCTGACTCAGATTATTAATTGATTAATTGATGATGGATTATTACAGCCTGAGCTGGTGTTCTGATCACAGCAGTTAGCACGAGTCGAATCTTTAAAGTGATGAACACATGAACGCATCAATAAATATAATCTAAATATAATAAGACAGGGTCAGTCAGTCTCTTATCCCTCATATTTTTCCTTTCCTTTTCTTTTCCTCTTGTCCTTACTCTCTATTTCCTTTCCTTACATCTTACCTTACCCCCTCCCTCCCT
>NW_019521648.1:387-6301 GCF_002814215.2 Seriola lalandi dorsalis | reverse complement strand
CCCTCCTTCCTCCTTGCTGCTTTTTTTCCTTCGTTCAGAGTTTGCGTGCCGTTTTAGAGTGTTTTCATCGATGTCGAGACCTTGCTATCAAACATGACTGCCTCTGCTCTAATTCACCCCCAGGACACCACACACACACACACACACACACACACACACTCAGCTCTTCTCGCTCTCTCACACACTTGAATGAACATCCATAACCACACACACACACACACACACACACACACACACACACACACACACACACACACACACACACACACACACACACACACACACACACACACACACACACATACACACACACACACACGAATGAACAGTCAGGTTTGCAAACACACACACAAACACACATGTAATACTAGACTTGTGAGGACTTTACCTCCAACACTAAACACACTAACGTCACATCTACACTCAACTGACCCTGACTGATTTTTGAATGATAAAAACAATGAATCATCACTTCCTGTTCTTAAATTAAATAACGACTTATTTATTCTGCTGGATTAATTTTTTGTTTGTTTTAAATTTGATTCTTGAAACGAATCATCGTTGTCGTCCTCAGACTCCAACTGAATCTAAATTTAATCTGAATCTAAATTTAATCTGGATTTGAATCCTGAACTACAAACAAGACAAAACGTTCCCGCCTCTAATCCCAGAGTTCAGCATCCATCTAATCCTGATTTAACCTGCTCAGCTCCAAACAGAGCCGGTTACAAACCGCAACTTTAAACTGAATGTGAGACTTCAGGAAATCCACAAAGTCAAATCTTTTCCAAACGTTGGAGCTGAAGAGAAACATTCTGCAGTTATATTGATGTATTTGTTGAACACAGTCGTGTTTCTGATTGAAAACTGTTCGTGGATCAAATCTGAGAAGTTTGAGATATTGAGCTGTGAAGCTTTTGGGTTCAGACCTTTTTGTTTTTGAAATATGAAATCCAGAAAACCAAACCTCACTAATGTTGGTATGTTTTCACAGAATAAAAATATGTGAAAAACTCAATTTTGATGGAACCTTATAATGAGCATGTCGGGTTTCAACCCCAGCTGAACCCAAAATGCAGATGACTGAAGAGGAGTTGGTGAAAAATAAAGTTTAATGACAAAAACAGAAACTTACAAAACCAGGAATCCAAAATAAAACCAGGCAGGAACTAAAAGAGACACTGGAGCAGAATGACGGGGAAACTCGTCCGTCCACAGGGAAACAGACGAAGGGGGAGACAGGTGGGACACATCAGGGCGGGGCAGACAATTAACCAGGAAATGAATCCAAAACAATCAGACACCAAAGAGTCCAAAGTCCACAAGTGTTCAAACAAAGTGTCCTCGGAGGGAAAACCACGGCGAGCATCTGTCTCCGTCTGATCCACATAATGAGCAACAATGACAACTTATTATTATTATTATTATTATTATTATTCTGACCAGCCACAAATATTAAAGGAATAAATACAATAAATACACGGTGTAAACAAGAGCTCTGAGGGATGATGACAATGTAAATAACGTACAGAGGGAAAAATTAACATGTTGATGAGACTGAAAAAATTTATAAGGCAATTAAAAAAATATTATGTTATTCATCCTGCTTCGATTGGGCAATTAATTAATTAATCAATTAGTTTATTTATGGAGTTTATTTAAAAATAAACGTGAGATTATTTAAAAATGATATTATAAAAAACCCAAAAGAAATAAAAATACATTTTTATAATATTATATATATACAATTTATAATATCAGGATAAAATCATGAAACACAACAACAAAAACAACAACAACAACAACAGCAACAACAACAACAACAACACAGAGAAAACAAATAAAAACAAACAATAAAACAGAGTGTAAACAGTGAACGACAGAGAGAGAGAGAGAGAGAGAGAGAGAGGTCCTGAGAAGTATAGAGACACACACAAACACAGACACACACACACACACACACACACACACACACGCACACACTCTCTCTTTACTCTCACAGACAGACACGTGAATGACCCGTGACCCAGCTTCAGCCACACACACACACACACACACACACTCACACACACTCACACACACACACACACACACACACACACACAGTGTGTTTAGCCCTCAGTGTCACAGGCTGTGAATTTAATATTGATTCCATAAAGTAGTTTCAGTGTAACATGTCACAGCGCGTTAACGTCAGAGCAGCGAGCCGGACGGAGAGGAGAGCAGCTAGCACGCAACGCTGCAGGAGAGGCAGAGGGGGGAGGGAGGGAGGGAGAACAGAGTCATAGACAAGGAGGAGGAAGAGAAAAGAGCAAGGAAGGAGAAGAGGAGGATGGACTCATGGGGGAGGAGAGAGAAAGAGAGAAGGAGACAAGGAAGAGGAGGAGGAAGGAGGGAAAAAGGGAGAGAGTGACGAGGAGGAGAAAGGGGGAGACGGAGGGAGGGAAAGGAGAGAGAGAGAGAGAGAGAGTGTGATGCTGATACACAAACATACAGACGAGTTTACAGACTTTACTAAAGCCTGAGGGATCACAGAGGGTTTGTTTGTACACACACACACACACACACACACACACACACACACACACACACACAAACACACACACACACACACACTACAGGCTTTACTCAGCAGTGTTTGACCTGGCTGGAACCGGTGTAAACAGGTCAAAGGTCAGAGGTCACAGCCAGTTCAACTGCTGAGAGAAAAACAACACAGACATGAGACACAGATTAACACACCGTCACATGACCCTGTGTGTGTGTGTGTGTGTGTGTGTGTGTGTGTGTGTGTGTGTGTGTTGGACCACCCACTGTCTGTCAGGTGAGTTTCCACCTGTTTTTGCGTGCTGACGTCCATGAAGCAGGAAGAGAGGGACACATCAGGTGTGTGGAGCGATGAAGAGGATGATGATGATGATGATGATGATGAGGCTGAACCTTCCTCACATTAACACATTAGACAAACAGAAACATCAGATCTCCATCAGGTTCTCCACACACTGACTGGATCTTCTTCTTCGTCTTCTTCTTCCTCTTCCTCTTCCTCTTCCTCTTCACTCTGGCACCTGGTTGAATAATGGCTATAAAGTGTTTTATTTTGCTGCCGCAGAGGAATAAAAACCTCGATGTGAATTTATGAGGAGCACCAGCTCACGTCAAGTCTTTTATTTATTTTTTGAAACTTTTTTACATGAACAATTTTCCTTCCTTGTCCTTCATCATGTGCTCTTACCTTCATATTTCAAGTAGCTATTAGTTCTGCTATCGCTACATAGCTAACGTTAGCATTAGCAGCTGTTTACTCACCAGTCTAGACAAAACGTTGTGAGTTCAGCATCAAACTTCCTTCCTTTACTCACCAACATCTGTCTCCAGAGGTTGAAACAAACACCGATGTCAACTCCTCTCTATCACGTCTTTTCTTCTACTGAAGTTAGCATGCTAACCAGCTAGCTCCGGCCCGGTTGACCTATCTCTAAAATCTCTGATACCGAGTCACTGTCTGTTCTGAAGAAGCAGCTGCTCAGAGGACGAGTTATAACCTCTGGTCATGTTGCCTGAAAATTAAAAGGAAAAGTCTAAATGCAGGAGATCAGAATTTAAACATAATGTATGTTACAGAAACAATATGGCTGATTATTATTATTATTATTATTATTATTATTATTATTATTATTGGTCTGATTTTCCTGTTCCACCTACAGTTCAGACTGAGGCCAGAATTCATGCAGCCAGCACACACACACACACACACACACACACACACACACACACACACACACACACACACACACACCCTGATGGAGATGTTGTTTGACAGTCTGGCTGACGGAGGGAGCAGAGGAGAAGCTCTCTCTCCCGTGTCGACTCTCTGCAGCAGCTTGTTGTTCAACACTGGAACAAGAAATGTTTGAGGTAAATGTGTGTGTGTGTGTGTGTGTGTGTGTGTGTGTGTGTTTACAGTGTGTGTGACAGCCCTCGGTGTGTGTATCTGTGTAGTACCGTGTGTGTGTACAGTTGTGGGGATGTAACAATCGCTCAGTACAACACAAACATGAGGGGCGGTCGTCTGCAGCTGGAAGAAACATTTTCATGTCACAGAATTAATCTACGTGATAACGTTCAAATGTAAACAAGCTAACGAGCTAAATGCTGCTGTTAAAGATGCACACTGTGGAAACATGTGACAAACATGTTTCTATCACACAGAACCTTTGAGAAGGTTGAGAAGTCCGTCAACTAATAAATTGTGCCTCGATCCAGAACTGATGGAAATCCTTGTCTGATCGACTGATAAATACAGATTCATTCTCTTTCAATCAGCCAGGAGTCATAACGAAGAACCAGCTGACGAATTTATAGTGACCAACATCATCATCATCAGAACTAAGTACAATAGTCTATACATTAATGTTGTTGCACTAAATTCCCTCCCTGTGTAAAAATACCTAAACATGAATTTTCTCTAGTTAACAATTATATAGAAATGTCAGGAAACTACAAACTTCTGTCTGAATATAATTTATTCACATTTCTTGCTCAGTTGATTATTTCTGTATTATATTGTTTTAGCAACTCATCTTTATTTATTTGTATTTTACTTTCATGTTTTCTTATTTCATCCTCCATGGGTTATAAATAAAGTTACACTGTAAAAAAATCCTAAAAAGTCTGTAAATTACAGAAATGATGTGAATTAACAGCCAAACTGCTATTTTAAGCATTATGCCAATAATAATGAATTACATTTATTTCCCATTTTGGTAAAGAAAAATTACTGTATTATTTATACAGTATTTTTCTGCTTTCTTAAATTACATACAAATCTACATAATTAAAAATGTAGCTTGTTATCATAAGGGTTAATATCCATACGAACAATTTAAAGATTCTGTGTAATTTCAGGGTAAATCTTATTAGTTTTACATTTATGTGACTTCTACATTCAAACTTTGTGATTCTGGATGAAATGAAACAAACTTTTTTTCATCACATCAAACATTCAAACTACCTCTGTTCTGTTTGTCCGTTTTATTCACCAATAATGAGGAAAAAAAAAGAAAAAAAGAAAGAAAGCTAATGCTAACGAAAACGGCGGCTAGCTCGCGGCCCCAGCTGAACGACTTAACCCCCGATTCAATTTCTCGTGCAGATTTATTTTCCAGGTTTACAGAGTTTGATTTTCAACTACAAATATTGGAATTATTTGTAAACATCACTTTATAAGCTCAGAATCATTTTGAGTCTAATTTGAGCCTGGATACATAAAGCTACAGCCAACAACAGTTTTGTTTTTAAAAAACATCTGCTAACTGACTCACATCTCTCAGCATAAAACAGGTTATATTAAACATTACCTGGTTGTGGTTTACCTGGTCGTTTACTATTTGTAGATCTTTGGTCGGTGAAGTGATAAACAGTTGTTAGTGAGTAGTTTCTCATTACTCCATCACTATATCACAATAAGTTCCTTAACAACAAATCAGACACAGCAAGTTTCCAAACAAGTATTTTAATTGTAATATTCAAGCCAAATATCAATAATCACATCCTTGTTGTTTTCTGATGCATCTGATATGACGACAACTTAAATGTAATAAACAGAATATCATTTTAACTCATCTTAAACATTAGACTATGATCTACATGATTTACAGCTACAAACACTGGAATAATTTGTTAAGGTCACTTTACAAGCTCAGAATCATTTTGAGTGTAACTTGAGTCTATATGTGTGGGGTGGAGTCATGTGCATGACATGGTTCTGGCCCGAGGTGGATTCTGCCGTCCCTATGAAAACACAAAAGGAAAAATAGCAGCTGCTCTTTTGACTATGAAATGTTTGAGGAAGTCTATGGACTTCAGAACATAAGAGATGTAGCAACCATCCACTTTAACCTCATTTAGCATA
>NW_019521648.1:0-317 GCF_002814215.2 Seriola lalandi dorsalis | reverse complement strand
ACACGTGCAGATTTATGAAGGCAAGGGGATCCTGCAGGACACAGGTGGGCCTTGGCAGGTTATAGCAGCATGAGGACGGGATGATGACATCATCACAAAGACAGACTCAGAAAGTAAGTAAGTTTTTTGCCAGGTAGGTTTTCAATTACAAGATATTTGGCTTGGTGTAGTATCCAATTAACGTATTCATGTACTAGAACCCTCCCCAAGGAGTAAGGTGTGCAGTTACTGATCTCAACAGCAGGGAAGTTATTAGTAAGAAACATGTCAAATATTCAAAGGTAACAGCTCTGAGATATAACTGGATATTTGTTGGT
>NW_019521647.1:0-884 GCF_002814215.2 Seriola lalandi dorsalis | reverse complement strand
ATCGCTTCTTATCTCCAAAGACATGCAGAATAGGTCAATTGGCAACGCTAACTGGTGTTTTTTGAAATTTTTATGCCGTACTATACTATGACATTTTTTTGATATTTTATGCCATACTATACTATGACGTTTTTTGAAAATTTAGGCCATACTATACTATGACATTTTTGGGCATTTTCATGCCATGTTATACTATGATGTTTTTAAACCTTTTAATACAATATTATACTATGACGTTTTTTGAAAAATTATGCCATACTATGCTATGATGTTTTTTGAAATTTTATGTTATACTATATTATGATGTTTTTTGACATTTTATGCCAGACCATACTATGACGTTTTTTAACTTTTTATGCCATATTATACTATGACGTTTTTTGACATTTTATGCCATACTATACTATGATATTTTTTGACCTTTTTATGCCATACTATACTATGATGGGGTTTTTTTTTATTTTTAGGCCTTACTATACTATGATGTTTTTTGACATTTTAGGCCATACTATACTATGACATTTTCTGACATTTTATGCCATAGTATAGTATGACGTTTTTTTGACATTTTATGCCATAGTATACTATGACGTTTTTTGACATTTTATGCCATACTATACTATGATGGGTTTTTTTTTTTATTTTTAGGCCTTACTATACTATGATGTTTTTTGACATTTTATGCCATACTATACTATGATGGGTTTTTTTTTTTATTTTTAGGCCTTACTATACTATGATGTTTTTTGACATTTTATGCCATACTATACTATGACATTTTCTGACATTTTATGCCATAGTATAGTATGACATTTTTTGACATTTTATGCCATACCATACTACGATGTTTTTTGATATTTTATGCCATACTATACTATGATGGG
>NW_019521646.1:0-569 GCF_002814215.2 Seriola lalandi dorsalis | reverse complement strand
GGCATGAGACAAAATAATATAATTAGGCATAAAAATGCCAAAAAACGTCAAAGTATACTATGGCAGAAAAATGCCAAAAAACGTCATAGTATACTATGGCATAAAACGTTAAAAAAACATCATCGTAAATTAAGGCATAAAAGGTCATAAAAACCTCATAGTATGGTTAGGCATGAGACGAAATGATATAATTAGGCATAAAAATGCCAAAAAACTTCAAAGTATACCATGGCAGAAAAAGGCCAAAAAACGTCATAGTATAGTATGGCATAAAACGTCAAAAAAACATCATAGTATATTAAGGCATAAAAGGCTGTATAAACATCCTAGTAAGGCAAGGCATGAGACAAAATAATATAATTAGGCATAAAAATGCCAAAAAACGTCAAAGTATACTATGGCAGAAAAATGTCAAAAAACGTCATAGTATACTATGGCATAAAATGTCAAAAAAACATCATATTATATTATGATATAAAAGGCTGTATAAACATCATAGTAAGGCAAGGTATAAGACAGAATAATATAATTAGGCATAAAAATGCCAAAAAACGTCAAAGTATACTATG
>NW_019521645.1:0-931 GCF_002814215.2 Seriola lalandi dorsalis | reverse complement strand
ACTATGACATTTTTTAACATTTTCATGCCATATTATACTATGATGTTTTTTGACATTTTTATGCCATACTATACTATGACGTTTTTAGGCCATAC
This sequence comes from Seriola lalandi dorsalis, assembly GCF_002814215.2. Taxonomy (NCBI): domain Eukaryota; kingdom Metazoa; phylum Chordata; class Actinopteri; order Carangiformes; family Carangidae; genus Seriola; species Seriola lalandi. Next base: position 836 of record NW_019521645.1, on the reverse strand, counting down.
AATACTATGTTGTTTTTTGTACATTTTAATGCCATGCTATACTATGACGTTTTTTTTGACATTTTTATGCCATACTATACTATGACGTTTTTTAACATTTTTAGGCCATACTATACTATGACATTTTTTGCCTTTTTTTGCCATACTATACTATGACATTTTTATGCCATACTATACTATGATGTTTTTTGACATTTTTAGGCCATACTATACTATGACGTTTTTAGGCCATACTATACTATGTCGTTTTTTAACATTTTTAGGCCATACTATACTATGACGTTTTTTAACATTTTAGGCCATACTATACTATGACGTTTCTTGACATTTTTATGCCATACTATACTATGACGTTTTTTTAAACACTTTTATGCCATACTATACTATGACGTTTTTGACATTTTCATGCCATATTATACTATGATGTTTTTTGACATTTTTAGGCCACACTATACTATGACGTTTTTTAACATTTTTATGCCACATTATACTATGACATTTATTGACATTTTTATGCCATACTATACTATGACGTCTTTTGACATTTTTATGCCATACTATACAATGACATTTTTAGGCCATACTATACTATGACTTTTTTTTATGATTTTTATACCATACTATACTATGACATTTTTATGCCATACTATACTATGACGTTTTTTAACATTTTTAGGCCATACTATACTATGACATTTTTGGCCTTTTTTTGCCATACTATACTATGACGTTTTTAGGCCATACTATACTATGATGTTTTTTGACATTTTTATGCCATACTATACTATGACGTTTTTAGGCCATACTATACTATGACGTTTCTTGACATTTTTATG
>NW_019521644.1:0-1105 GCF_002814215.2 Seriola lalandi dorsalis | reverse complement strand
AAAAGTCATAGTATAGTAAAGCATAAAACGTCAAAAAACATCATAGTATAGTAAGGCATAAAAACGTCATAGTATAGTAAGGCATAAAATGTCAAAAACATCATAGTATAGTAGGGCATAAAAATATAGAAAAAACTTAATTGTTTATTAAGGCATAAAAACGTCATAGTATAGTAAGGCATAAAACATTATAGTATAATAAGGCATAGAAATATAGAAAAAAAATTTTTTTTATTAAGGCATAAAAACGTCATAGTACAGTAACGCATAAAACGTTATAGTATAATAAGGCATAAAAGTGTCAAAAAAAGTCATAGTATAGTAAAGCATAAAACGTCAAAAAACATCATAGTATAGTAAGGCATAAAAATATCATAGTATAGTACGGTATAAAAATTTCAAAAAACATCATAGTATAGTAGGGCATAAAAATATAGAAAAACTTAATTGTTTATTAAGGCATAAAAACGTCATAGTATAGTAAGGCATAAAACGTTATAGTATAATAAGGCATAAAAATATAGAAAAAAATAATTTTTTATTAAGGCATAAAAACGTCATAGTACAGTAACGCATAAAACGTTATAGTATAATAAGGTATAAAAGTGTCAAAAAAAGTCATAGTATAGTAAAGCATAAAACGTCAAAAAACATCATAGTATAGTAAGGCATTAAAACATCATAGTATAGTATGGTATAAAAATTTCGAAAAACATCATAGTATAGTAAGGCATAAAATGTCAAAAACATCATAGAATAGTAGGGCATAAAAATATAGAAAAAACTTAATTGTTTATTAAAGCATAAAAACGTCATAGTACAGTAAGGCATAAAACGTCATAGTATAATAAGGCATAAAATATCAAAAAAAGTCATAGTATAGTAAAGCATAAAACGTCAAAAAACATCATAGTATAGTAAGGCATAAAAACGTCATAGTATAGTAAGGCATAAAACATCATAGTATAATAAGGCATAAAAATGTCAAAAAAGGTCATAGTATAGTAAAGCATAAAACGTCAAAAAACATCATAGTATAGTAAGGCATAAAAATGTCATAAAACGACTAATTATAATAAGTCATTAAAATGTCAAAAAACGTTAT
>NW_019521643.1:0-735 GCF_002814215.2 Seriola lalandi dorsalis | reverse complement strand
CTCACACCTTCATCAGTAAATATTGATGATGATATAATAACGACATTCATTAGGCTATCGATATATATATATAGTGACCAGCAGGTGTCGCTCTGATCACATCATTATTATTATTATTGGTTCAGAGCTTCATGTTAAACACACCTGACATTACTGTCTTTACACTGAGCAGACAGACAGACACACTGAGCAGGCAGACAGACACACTGAGCAGACAGACAGACAGACACTGAGCAGACAGACAGACAGACAGACACTGAGCAGACAGACAGACACTGAGCAGACAGACAGACACTGAGCAGACAGACAGACACTGAGCAGACTGAGCAGACAGACAGACACTGAGCAGACTGAACAGACAGACAGACACTGAGCAGACTGAACAGACAGACAGACACTGAGCAGACTGAACAGACAGACAGACAGACAGACAGACAGACAGACAGACAGACAGACAGACAGACAGACAGACAGACAGACAGGGTATTGTCTCTCAGACTGTGTTTGTGGCTCTTAAAAGAGCCGTTGTGTGGGGGAGCTGGTCCCGGGTCGGGCTCAGACTCTAAGCCCTCTCCCCGCGGATGCGGCGGGCCAGCTGGATGTCTTTGGGCATGATGGTGACCCTCTTGGCGTGGATGGCGCACAGGTTGGTGTCCTCGAACAGGCCGACCAGGTAAGCCTCGCTGGCCTCCTGCAGAGCCATGACGGCGGAGCTCTGGAAGCGCAGGTCGGTCT
>NW_019521642.1:0-506 GCF_002814215.2 Seriola lalandi dorsalis | reverse complement strand
ATACCGAGCGCCTCCTCGCCTTTCTCAATGATCTCCACCAGCGACTATTCCAGAGCAGGATCAGGAGGGTGAATACATGAGGACCTTTGTAATCACCTGGGACAATGTGGCTTTCCATCATTCGCAAGCAATAACAACATGGTTTGAAGTCCACCCAAGACTGTTACATCTCTTCCTTCCACCCTATTCACCTTTCCTCAACCCCATAGAGGAGTTCTTTTCTGCATGGAGGTGGAAGGTTTATGACCATCAGCCACATGACCAGATGTCCCTCCTTGAAGCCATGGATGCTGGCTGCAGGGACATCACAGTTGATGATTGCCAAGGGTGGATCCGACATACCAAGCGGTTTTATCCCAGGTGCATCGCCTTGGATAATATCAGATGCGATGTTGATGAAAACATGTGGCCTAACCCTGAAGATCGAGACAGATTTTATCTGGGCTTTTTGCTGTTGTTTTTTTGTTCAGAATGCTCTTGTGTGTTTCATGGATATTTTGTTCACT
>NW_019521641.1:0-913 GCF_002814215.2 Seriola lalandi dorsalis | reverse complement strand
ATACTTTTTAGTTTTAGTGACTTTTTATGCCTTACTATACTATGACGTTTTTATGTCTTACTATACTTTTTAGTTTTAGTGACTTTTTATGCCTTACTATACTATGAAGTTTTTATGACTTTTTATGCCTTACTATACTATATCGTTTTTATGACTTTTTATGCCTTACTATACTATGCTGTTTTTATGACTTTTTATGCCTCATTACTGTACAACTTTTTGGGTCTTACTATACTATGATGTTTTTATCACATTTTATGCCTTACTATACTATATCGTTTTTATGACTTTTTATGCCTTACTATACTATGCTGTTTTTATGACTTTTTATGCCTCATTACTGTACAACTTTTTGGGTCTTACTATACTATGAGTTTTTATCACATTTTATGCCTTACTATACTATATCGTTTTTATGACTTTTTATGCCTTACTATACTATGCTGTTTTTATGACTTTTTATGCCTCATTATTGTACAACTTTTTGGGTCTAAATATACTATGATGTTTTTATCACATTTTATGCCTTACTATACTATATCGTTTTTATGACTTTTTTGCCTTACTATACTATGAAGTTTTTATGACTTTTTATGACTTACTATACTATGACGTTTTTGTGACATTTTAAGCCTTACTATAATATGACGCTTTTTTGACTTTTTATGCCTTACTATACTATGCTGTTTTTATTACTTTTTATGCCTTATTATTGTACGACTTTTTGGGTCTTACTATACTATGATGTTTTTATCACATTTTATGCCTTACTATACTATATCGTTTTTTTACTTTTTATACCTTACTATACTATGAAGTTTTTATGACTTTCAATGCCTCATTATTGTACGACTTTTTGGGTCTTACTATACTTTTTAGTTTTAGTGACTTTTTATGCCTTACTATACTATGA
>NW_019521640.1:6632-9831 GCF_002814215.2 Seriola lalandi dorsalis | reverse complement strand
TATGTGCTGAAGCTAAAACAGTCATCTCTCCCTCTCCTCCTCTCTCTCATCACACTCTTCCTCCATCTCTCTCTCTCTCTGTCGGTCAGGACGACCATCTTCTCTCTGAATAACACTGAGACCACGCCACAAGAAAGCAGCAGTTTTGTGTCTTTAAAGAAAATAAATGAATTATTGAACAACTGTAAAACTGAAAATGTGATATTTTATGAAAGGAAATAAAAGTTTTAAAGTGCTGAACTAATTTTGTGTTATGAGATAATGAGAAACTCTCATCACATCCTCTCTAGTTCATGTTGACACCAACACACTGTGGCCAAGTGAAGTTAATGTGATCCAATCTAGAGTTTACTGTGTATACATTATGGGATGGACAAATGTGGTCAGTGCAGTAGAGTAGTGCTGTGATCTGTATGAAAAGATTCTTCATCACTCAGGTTTATTTAAACATACTGGTACTACTGTCTCATGAGGACCCAGCAGAAGCAGCCTGTGTCCTCTTTACAGTCCTGCTCCATAGTTTAAGAAACCAGGCAGGACTCTTCTTCTGTGTTATAAAAGTGTTGTGTGAACAGGTTTCTACAGTAGAGTTATAAGGGATCAATTCACTCTCATGGAGATAAAGTAATAATCTCAGTCTGAGGAATGTGTGTGTTGTTTAGTCTGACGGTGTGTGTGTGAGTATGTTTGATACTTTGCAGCAAAGCAGGAAAACAACATGTTACCAGTAAAACAATGAAACATAAACAAACCTCCAGTTTGGTCGAAGCGCTGCTTTGCAATTCCAATGTTGGCTTTGAAGGATGGCTGGTTACCCACACAGATCTGAGTCTGTGTTTCCCAGTACTGTGGATCATCTGCTGTGACTTTGTTCATCCAGTCCTGTTTGGGTACGTTTCTGTTGGTGTTGCTGTCACAGTGGCTTATCTGGACTTCATCAACCAAACCAACAGACACGTACTCTGGGAAGTTTGGGACTCCAGAAGATGCAGTGTAGAAATACTTCAGGGAATGAGTCACTGTGGGGAAGTAGTAAAGATCATGATTTTATTTTCTTCATAACAACTTATTTATAGATAAAACATTTAATTCGTCTTGAAACATTTATTTATTCTGAAATAAGTATGAAATGAGTCGGATATTCAAGTCATGTAATCATGTACCTGACTTTCATTGAGGCACTTTTTTTAAATTAGTCATTTTTTCCTACTGTTGTATATGTAATTGTGAAGTGAAACTCTGATTTAGTGTTCAGTTAGTGTCGAATTTATTCTTCAATTCCCCATAATCATACTGGTTAGAAATATATATTTGCAAAACTCTTACCAAAATATACATGATGGACGTGATTTAGTTTAAATCTGCTTTCTATTTTCAGCTCTAGTTGATTATATTATGTCTGCAATTGGCCCCAACAAACAAATAGTGGAATTCTCTCAAGATTGACTTTAAATATTTCTGAATATTAGATAACTTAAGAAAATACAGGTCAAACTATTTTACTATATGAACTTAATATTTATGTTCAGTAGGTTGTCATTGATTATGTGTGTGTTTTGCTGCGAGCACATTGTGTCAAATTAGAAAGTATTCACAGACACACATTAGTTATTTATTTAATATGAAATAGGGGCCAAATATTTTTCTTCTCCTTCCCCCTTTCAAATGCATGAAATGTACATGAGAATGTACATTAAAGCAATCTGATAAGAAAAGATAATTAATGAGTAGTGATGTATCATGTTGTGGGTGTAGTTAGAAATAAAAAACTTAAACCTAAACTGCAGTTTTATCTTTATTTACACTTTAGATGAACTGTAGTGACATGTTTCGTGAATGTGAACATTTACACCTGATGAATGAAAACGCAAATAAAAAAATATTTACACAGTTGATACAGTAACAGTAATGATTACTGACATTAAATAAAGTATTAACACTGAGCATGTGACTTTAATCAGTCATTCAGAGCACAAAACTTTTTATATACATTCAATTAAATTAACGATTCCAACTGTCAATGGTCAAGTGCATAATGTGCAGCTTTGGTTAAGAAACCCTTTATTCTAATGCCCCATTTTATCTCATTTTCCCTTTTTCTGCAGTTATCTGACAGTGTGTCGGACTTCTCTCTGCGTTGGGACCGTATCGATCTCAATGATCCTGATTGAAGAGAAAAGACACTTTTCAATTGCCTTTTCAAGAATACAATATTGGCTTTCCTTCTTGCCATATTAAGGATCAATGACATGAACAGGCTGATTAAGGTAATGAGTTTGTTACTTTGGGTCTTTACATTTCTCTGCAAGGAAGACCTGGGACTTTTCCTTTTATAGTTAAACAATTTAAACATGTGTAACTCACCTGCGGCCGCGCCGTGTATTCCCACAAGAAGCAGAAGAATCAAGGTCTTCATTGTGACAGAGAGGATTTCAATCTTTGATACAAATGTAACTAATGTGTTTCTTTGTCCCGAAAAAGACACACTGTGTTTTCAGCTCCAGCACTAGAGCACAACTAAGGGGAAGATATGGAGCTGTCCGAACTTCAACCTTCATCTGAGCCAATGAGAATTTAGTCTGAGCGTGTAAGTCACTTAAATCTGGGTCAAACTGACTGAGGTTACTGACAAAAGTGAGAAAGAGGCTGAGAGGAGGCACTTTATCTTGGTTTCTCAGTGTGTTCACATATGACAGGAGTGTTAGAACTTAAACTGCTCACACTCTGTAAATGTTTTATAGACTCATGTGACGTGATGAGCAGAGATGTAGATCTTTTCTGGAGGTCAGAGGTCACTGTGAGCTACAGATCAGATACTCTGGAGCTTGTGGAGAGACAGCAGCGTCTTTTTCTTCTTCTTTTATTTTATGTGACAGTTCTGATTAAAATGTCAACATCAAACAAACAAATCCAAGTGTTGTTGTCTTGATGTTACAGGGAATAAATGTGGTGAACTGCTCCCTCCAGTGGTTCAACCCTCCAGCTGACGTGCCGCAGTACAGTCTCTCAGTGTGGACTGTGGAGGACCAACAGAAGAACTAACAGGGGATTTATTTCAGATGATCAGTTTGCAGTAATATCTGCTCATTAAAAGAGATGGAGGAAACATCTTGTATTCTTTTAAAGTCCATTTCCAATAAGATGTTTTGTTGAGTTTCAGGCACAAATCAGACCTACTGTCAGGACAGACCATAGAACA
>NW_019521640.1:4408-6066 GCF_002814215.2 Seriola lalandi dorsalis | reverse complement strand
CACCTGATTCACTTTGTCAAAACATCATGATGACCCATGACTCTCTGGTCGTATATTCATTATATATTATATTCATTCATGAGGAGAAATGAAGTCAAATAAAATCCATTAAATATATCTAGTGTCAGTGAACAGCCTCACTGAATCGTACAGTAAAATACCCCCCCCCCCATCACTGCCCCCCATCACCACACACACCAACACTGTGTCTGCTGTGGAAACATTCAGGTTTCTGGGCTCCACTATCTCCCAGGACCTGAAGTGGACACACAACATGGACACCATCATCAGAAAGGGCCAGCAGAGGACGTTCTTCCTGCGTCGGCTCAAGGAGTTCCAGCTGCTGATCCTCCAGTCTGATCTCTGCTCCTCTATCACTGTCTGGTCTGCTTCAGCAAACAGGACAGGAACAGACTGCAAAGGACAATCAAGACTGCAGAGAGGATCACTGGCGCTGAACCGCCCTCCATCCTGGACTTATACACTATTATATATATACTATTATACAGACTTTAATCAATTTGGAATCTAAACATTATCAATCAAAGTAGGATATATGCCTTATTGGCTTTTACATAATCAATGAGTCAGTACCATAATTGGGGGTATGCTACAAGTTGCACATCTTACCCTTGCCCCTTAATTGAAATACAGTGAAGCTCAATGCTTGAGATAAAAACACTAGATTAAAAGTGAAGTTCAAAGTTTTCAATACCCAAAAAAGTACACGTACACAAAAGTTGACTATGTTGCTGTGACGGGAGTAAATTTAGTTTATGTTCACATCTGTCGAGTAGGTTAAAATAACAGCCAGGTAACTAAATATTACATCTGAAATATAAAATAAACTATATGATAGTGAACATACTGAGATCTACTGGTAAAAGTACCAAAGCAAAAAGTGTAATAATACTCCTGCGTTCAGTTCTCTCCAGGCAGATTTCAGTACAACGTTTTGTTTTTTCAGGGGAAAACCACTGAGGCTTGAGGTTTACAGTGTGAGGAAGATTTACGCAGAAGTTTTACACACATGATGAAATAAAAAATACACATACTGTGACATTTGTATTTCCTCTATTTTGAGTTAGTAAACCTCGAGGCCTTCAATGACAAACAATAAAATAACTGGGAAAGAATACAAGAATACATGTTTCCAAAAGAGTGTAAAAAATACAAAAAGTCACATTCTCCCTTTGAGTTATCTGTAAAGAGTCACATGTTCACCCTAATAATGTAGTTCTTCCTGCTCTTTACTTTCACATTTACAGGCCAGAGCCACGTTCATTTAGCCTGAGACAACGTGCTGTATGTGGAATCACAAGACACACAAATCATACAGATGTGGAATCTTGGGACTTTATTAAAGGAACAAAAGTACAAAAGGAATGAAACAGCAACTTCATTAACATTCATTTGTATAACCCGACACAGGAAGTCATTTTGTTTGCGAAGCTGAGAGAGAAACAGTCCCTCGTCCCTGAACACCAACAGGAAATGTTTTCTATCAGTGCTGAGAATCTTAAAACATCCCACAGCCCTTTAACAATCAACAATAAAATCAAAACATAATGTTTAAAACACATCTAATTATGGATAATATGGAACAAAAAACAATATACTCTTCATTCATTAAGGAAAACTTAGACATAAATTATTTT
>NW_019521640.1:0-333 GCF_002814215.2 Seriola lalandi dorsalis | reverse complement strand
TGTTCCAATAGAAACCACTAATGATTATTCAGTAAACAGGGATGTTTTAATGCAGACACATGAAGGTAACAGACCAGAAACAAAGAAGGAGGGGAACAAGTAGCTGTTGTCACATGATGATCACAGACGACGGGAACAGGAAGTTAACATGAGACTCAACACAGACTCTGCTCCCTGACTCACTGGAGCCTTAGCTATGATCCACCTTCCTTCCAATGGAGGCAAGACACTGGAAGCAATAACAGAGAGAGTCAAACAATCACATTACTACGCAGCACCATAACACAACACACATTTATTAAAGATCATCTTTCCAGTGGAGAAATCATCTGT
>NW_019521639.1:1957-2269 GCF_002814215.2 Seriola lalandi dorsalis | reverse complement strand
AGTTCCATGTGAGTGGTATTTTTGCGACAGAGAACGACAATCACGTGTCCATAGCAGCCCAGGGTGATGAGGAATGGGATACAAAACCCAGTCAGTGTCCATCCAAGGCTGTATTTCAGGTAATCCTCAACATAGGCTCCAGTGGTGGTATGATAGCATTTTGCTGACGTATTTCCTTCATTGGTTTTGGCATAGAACATGTCTGGAAGACTTTGAACACCCACCAACAGCCAAACCATGACTGAGATAGCCACAGACTGAGTGACAGTTATTCTTCCCATCACTCTCACTGGATGGACAATAGCCAGGTAC
>NW_019521639.1:0-333 GCF_002814215.2 Seriola lalandi dorsalis | reverse complement strand
GGAAAAATCATGGTCTGGGGTTACATCCAGTATGGGGGTGTGCGAGAGATTTGCAGGGTGGAAGGCAATATCAATAGCCTAAAATATCAAGAAGTATTAGCTACCTCTTACATTCCCAACCATAAAAGGGGTCAAATTTTGCAGCAGGATGGTGCTCCATCGTGTACTTCCATCTCTACATCAAAGTTCCTCAAGGCGAAGAAGATCAAGGTGCTCCAGGACTGGCCAGCCCAGTCACATGAACATCATTGAGCATGTCCGGGGTAGAATGAAAGAGGAAGCATGGAAGACGAAACCAAAGAATCTTGATGAACTCTGGGAGGCATGTAAGAC
>NW_019521638.1:5575-7978 GCF_002814215.2 Seriola lalandi dorsalis | reverse complement strand
AGATAGCTATACAAATAAAGTCTGATTGATAGATAGATAGATAGATAGATAGATAGATAGATAGATAGATATGAAGACATACCACAACCTAATGCTCTAAAACAAGATGTAGTATTTGTTATTAAATGTAGTTTTAATATATTTACTGATATCCTACAACTGCCTTATACTACATGTTATTTTCAGCATTTAATTGATGCTCTTATCCACAGAAATGTGAGTTAGTGTCTTGCTCAGCATTCTTTACACATTAAAAGCAGAAAGGTATCTGACTAACATCACATTATTGTGATAAATATGTTCCTATAATTGAGGTCTTGAAGAAGTCAGTCACAACATACACAAATGCAATTAATAACAGTAAAAAAAACTGCAGTTTTCTTACTCTGGGATGTCGACTCCAAGGAAGCAGCGGTTGCGCAGTTTCCCCGCCCACAGCTGAACTCCCACAATGGCAAAGATGAACATGACAAACATGTAGAGGACGAGAACGTTCACAAGCATCGGCACGGTGTCCAAGAGTATCATCACCATATCTTGCATACCTGCACAGGACAGGGAGACGACTCCATCATAGGTGATATTGTCAGAATATATACTGTATAAATATATATATATATACAGTATATATATACTGTATATATATTGAGATATATACCAGTTAAAAAAAACATCAATTAAAACAAACATATAAATACAATTCACAAATAATGCTACCACAAAAATCAATTAAAACAGGTACAAACTGAAATTAAAAGGTTAGAGATTCAGAATCTAAAATGACCAAGAGGTACCAACAGATTTGTTTTTAAAGTGCTTTGTTAGACAGTTCAGGTGGAAGGTGCAAAGAAGCCAAAAGCAGATCTTCCAAGCTCAGTATGAACTCAAGGGACATGGAGCGTAAGCTAGTCATTAGTCCTGGTCCAATGTGGTCCAGTGGACCAAACTAACATGGATGTTAGATAGATATGAAGCCAGTTTTTCAAGAAGAGCTTCGTAAATAAACAAATACACATGCAAATCTGGCCTCTCAAAGAGAGAAGACCTGTGAGCAGACTGGTAGACTGCATCAAGGAGCTTTAAAGTACCAGCCGAAGCCTGTATTAAAACTGATTAAAAAAAGTTGCCTCAACAACAGGTTTTTCTGCAATGCAACAGGAAGCAGGAAGCCAATCTTTGCCTGGATTTACTCACCAGATTTGATACATGATTCTTAAAGGATAACTTCTCATCAATCCAAATGCCAAGATATTTGTACAGCATGACTCTTTGAATAATGGCGTCACTTTTAGTGGTGATGATGAGATTATCTGAATCAATATTTCTGGCTCTGGAGAAAAGCTTAAATTGAGATTTGTCTGCATTTAAAACTAATTTATGGTGATTAAGAGCAACTTCTAATGCATACAATACAATACAATATAGTTCAATACATACATACACAGGCATAGAGTATGCATGCTCCATATATAAAGTTTGTACACATGATATCCACATCCAGTTCATTTATATCATGGACATGTTATTACATTAGGTTTAAACATAGGTGTAGCGCTGTTGACGCTGCACCATCAGCATCTCAAGTGAGGAAACAGATTGAAGGTTTGACGTTGTTTTATTAGTATTATTTTGTCATTTATTGTAACTAAGCCAGTGGTAGTAGAAGCAGTGCTGATTAATGTTAAAGCACTATAATCGGTGATACTTTATATAATGAATCAAGAATAAAATGCTCATAAATTTATTGGAAAAATAACTTAAAACTAAATACATTTGAGCATTTAACCCTAGCCCATTTTAAATGATCTCTCAGCCACTGCACAGGTCGGACGGTGGGAATGAAAACCATGGGCAACACGTTTTGAGGACCGCTGAGGAGAATGAAAATTGTGTTCTCATCAAACACCACTTACTTGGGACTCTGCCTACGAGTCGCATCAGCCTGAGCGCATGACGGACATGTATCTTGATGCCTTGGGAAGCCAGAAGATAATCCAGCAACCTGGAGGGATAGTTGCAGACAGAGAGGAAGAGTTTTACTTTGTGTTCTTTAAATTACGAAAATAAAAAATATACACACATTTTAATCGTGAATATGAAGTCATAAAAAACAGCCATGTGTCTTGTGGTTTAAAAAACCTTTTTTGTGTAGGATGCTTACTCTAAAATATAGTAAAAGACTTGGAGACAAAGGTGGGACCTGCTGTGACACACTGAGATATTAATATGATGTATTCCTAAGGCGACTGCTGTTGTCTACCTGCATACAAAAGCCAAAGCAGAGACAAGAGATTTGTGGGATACTCACTCTCCAAAGTAGATGAAGACATCAAACTTGTTCCAGTTGTTGCTAAGGTAACTTCCATTGTAGCCAGAGAGTCCTAGGGCTGCCACCTTGATGAC
>NW_019521638.1:0-2114 GCF_002814215.2 Seriola lalandi dorsalis | reverse complement strand
TGAAAAGGTTCTGATAAAAAACAATTTGGTCAGACAATGTCAGTCATATCTATATCATATTTTGGTTTTGATGGTTTGATTGGTTGGTTCTGCCAGTATTGGACGTTTAATGACAATTCAGGATTTGCTGCAACAGTGCTCCAAAATGTGCTGCGCAATAAGGAGATTTTAGGTGTGATTGTTACACATGTACACGTGTGAAATGTGCATCCTTTTACTCTGTTGTCCTGTGTTTTTATCAGAAGCCATCATATGAATTTCCCACTTCTTTTTCTTGTTGTCCTTGTAATGAATTTTTTTAATTAAAAACAAAATGACAACAAGCTCAGTCCATCCTACCTCCTATGGCTTGGTATCTTATGCATTTTATTATTGATTTTTAGTCCAGCAGAAATCTCTGTGAAGCTAGTGCTGGTTGTTCACTTCTGAAAGCATTACCCTTCTCATCATGGATGACATTCAAAAATATTAAATGCTTTTCGATCAGCATAAAACAGAGTAAAATAGTGGGTTTGATTTAAATCATTCGTGTTTAATATTTCATCCACTCAACACAATACTAGAACAATCTGTTCTGGTTAATCTGTCTCTAATCTGTGTAAATGTGTATATCAGATGTCTTAAAATAATATTTCCAATATAAACTCCAATTCTGCATTTCTATTTTCATGCACCCATGATGCTTTTCAGCTGTGATGATGAATGACTTCGCTTTGGTAGCATCATATGTGTATTCCATTGTATCTAATTTAAACTGAAGTGATATTTGTATTGCTTGTTCAATGTGCAATATTTGCAATACAAGTTATTTATGTCTAGCCCTTTAGCATGATGTTGTACAGAACAGCAAACTGTGGAAAGATTATTTTGTGCTGGTTTTATTTTGTATTCCATAAGAGTCTTCACTGCCTGTAAAGTTTCTTGAATGTCAGGGAGAAAATGCAAATCATAAGCTGACCTTGGGAAGACCTCCCTCTCCTCAGACCTGATCCCAACCAGAGCCTTCACAAGTCCTCTGTGGGAGCCAGTGGACTGACTGGCTGTCTGGCATGACATCACCATACAATAGAGGGTTAAAATATGTTTCTCTATGTTGTGTTACAGCATAAAGAGTCAAGAATCAAGTGGGAGATAGTGGACTGAATGACTGACCGATCAAATCAAACAGGAAATCGATCAAAGTCTCCCTACAAACAGATGCTGCAGTTCAGTTAAAGGAAAATTTAAATGACTGATTCTCTGTTTTTTGCATCACTTATTGTTGTGAAAGTGTGTTAGACATTCTAGTTTGTATTGTACAATATCTCTCATTTTCCATGTGTTTTCCAGTAGTGTGAGAACAATGGATAAGTCTGGTGTTAGTCTCTATTGTTAATATTGAGAATGAATTAAGAGGTCTAAAATACGTGGAGTCAAATATGTGGGTGAACCATGCATTGCATTTACACAATGTCAGTGGAAAGAATAGAGCAGGAAAACCTCATCATTCAGATTTGGGAATAATCACACATCTTTCCAAGATGGCTACCACCTTTGCTGGTCTTGTAGTCACATCATTTCAATAGTAATGGGTTTGTCATAGTGTCTACTTTCCTTCAATTCCCTGATCTGCCTGATCCTTGAAGAGGGAAGAGTACATTTCCCCTGAAATGTTTGTCAGTTTAGGCAAGTGGCAGGGTATAAAAGGTTTTGTTAGACAGCAAACTCTCTCCAGGAAATTGGAGGAGGGCTGAGTTTTGTGCTGACTGTCAGAGACCCACCTAGCTCCACAGCCTTGCATCTGTCTCTTATACACATCTTGTGTTTGCCATGTGTCTTTTTTTAATCTTTAGTGTAAGTAGTATTTTCTTTATCTTCGTTGGGATCATGGCTTATTGTAATTTGATACTGTTTACTCTATTTGTTGTTCTATTTGTTAATTAATGAAGTAAAGCTGATTATTATTTAAAACATTGATGATTTAAAGGCCATATTTTGGATTTTTGGGCAGATTTTATCATGTTTTTTCTCTTTTGTTACTTGGAACCATGGCTAGCATCCGTAAATCAATATCCCTGTAAATAAACCGATAAACTGATTGCAGCTGTTGTTTCCTGTTGGCTTGTGGCTCTAGT
>NW_019521637.1:0-909 GCF_002814215.2 Seriola lalandi dorsalis | reverse complement strand
CCTGATGGCTCCTGAAGGCCCCTCTTATTGACACATTTTGCACTGACAACTCTAAACTGCCTTAAACCTCCATAAATACTCGACACAGTTCACTGCTCCACCCCCTGAGGAGACTGATTGCCTGTGAGACATTCAGGGGACACCTGGAAATTGTATCTTGTTAACAAACCAAACAGTCAGTTGTAGTGAGTAAATGAACAATTGCCGTCTCTTGTCGTCATAGCGCTGACAGCTGCTATGAAACACATGCCTGCAGTTCATCTGGTGCTAAATTAGTTAGCCACAAAGCTAGCTGATGCGATTTCTTACCAGTGGCAGACAGTTACTGAGTTACTAACACATCATTATTTTCATTCTGTCTGGATGATGTATCAGTACAGTTACAGTCAGTGGATTAGGTCCAGCTGTAAATCTCTTCTTCTATCCTGAAAGGTTGGTTGTTGTCGTCGTTTCTCTCCACAGTGTGTGTGTGTTGAGTGGTTATAGATTAATGAAGCCTGTCTGTTTGCTCACCTTGGTTCAGTGTGTGTGTGACACGAGCCAATCAGCTTCACCAACTCCTCTGAAACTACCCCTGACAGAATCTACCCCTGACAGAATCTACCCCTGACAGAATCTACCCCTGACTGAAACTACCCCTGACTGAAACTACCCCTGACAGAATCTACCCGACAGAATCAACCCCTGACTGAAACTACCCCTGACAGAATCAA
The DNA here is from genome assembly GCF_002814215.2 of Seriola lalandi dorsalis. Taxonomy (NCBI): domain Eukaryota; kingdom Metazoa; phylum Chordata; class Actinopteri; order Carangiformes; family Carangidae; genus Seriola; species Seriola lalandi. The sequence goes on along the minus strand of NW_019521637.1, from coordinate 196 downwards.
CCCCTGACAGAATCTACCCGACAGAATCAACCCCTGACTGAAACTACCCCTGACAGAATCAACCCCTGACAGAATCTACCCGACAGAATCAACCCCTGACTGAAACTACCCCTGACAGAATCAACCCCTGACAGAATCTACCCGACAGAATCAACCCCTGACTGAAACTACCCCTGACAGAATCAACCCCTGACAG
>NW_019521636.1:6249-8336 GCF_002814215.2 Seriola lalandi dorsalis | reverse complement strand
CTATAGTGCAGGTTAAGAGCTATGTACAGATCAAAGCTGCTTTTTTGACGGAGATAAATTAACCCAAAATGTGCACCACACTAGAGGGACATTGAGACTTGACGAGGGGAACACTTGATCTGCAGTCAAATGTGGTGCCACTGAGTTATTCTCCTCACACAAAGGAAATGGCAAAACTATAATGGCAGAAAAACTGTTTCAATTTTGATTTTATATATGATCAACTTCAACATGGTCCTAAACACTTGTGACCAGATTTGACTTAATTACTGTACATACAGTGGCAACCAAAGGTCTGAGAACATGAACATCTGTACCAAATGCTATGAAGTTCTGCACTATGAAGGTTGGGAAGACCCGTAGTTCATACATTTAAATTTAAAGGTTTGGTGCTTATACTGCCAATGTAGGGGGCACCCAGAGTTGAACTGGGGACCTCTTGATCTGCAGTCAAATGCTCTACCACTGAGCTATACCCCCTGTCTGTTAGCCAAAACTTTAAACGAGACTAGGGACCATCCAAATTTGACCTGGGGACCACTTGACCTATAGTCCAATGTGGTACCACTGAGTTATTCCCCTCATGCAAAAGAAGCATCAAAACTATGATGACAGATGAATTGTTTAAATTTTCAGGAGACCTAGCCGTCAACAGACAGCACTGATCATGGAGGCATGACACAAGTTTTGTTTTGATAACTCACAAATTAAAATTAGACTGGTCGGTGTCAGGTCTGACATCTGTTAGTTGCATGGGTCCAGGTGCTAGCTTTAAAGTGATAGACTGCCCTGATTAAGTTTGAGCCTTCGAGGGAGAACATGTGTTGGATTCAGGCATGAATTTTTGGATGGGTGAAGACCTGTAGTTTTTATTTTAACATACTTTAAATTCAAAGCTCTGATGCCTACACTCAGTGTAGGGGGCACCCAGAGTTGAACTGGGGACCTGTTGATCTGCAGTCAAATGCTCTACCACTGAGCTATACCCCCTCACATGAAATGATCCAGTTTAGAGCAATCTAGAGACGAAAGCTTATTTTTTGCCAACGCTAAATCAACCCAAAATCTCCACCACACTAGGCGGATATCGAGATTTGACGAGGTGAACATTTGATCTGCAGTCAAATGTGGTGCCACTGAGTTATTCTCCTCACGCAAAAGAAACAGCAAAACTATAATGACAGTAAAACAGTTTCAATTTTCATTTTATTACTGATAAATATCAACATTTTCCTAAACACTTCTGGCCAGATTTGACTTAATTACTGTACATACAGTGGCGTCCGAAGGTCTGAGAACATGAACATGAACATTTGTACCAAATGTAATGAAAATCCATCAAATGCCTATCCATCATTGATGTTGAGGTATTTCTCTGGGAAGGGAAAAGTAACACTTGCTGGTGGCACTTAGAAGAAAAGTCAAGGGATCAATAAAGTCAATAGACTTCATTATATAACAATGAAAATGGGGATAGCTGGTGTGTGAAGATTAGCACAGTAGCTCATTAGTCCAGCACAGTGGAAACATCAGTGAACAAATCAAATGGCCACTGGTGTCCACTGATTGCCCTGAGAGCAGTTTGGCGACAGAGCAGACTGTGATTTGTTTCAGAAACAGCATGAGTGTTTTGGTTGTCATAAGGAGCAGGAAGAAAGAAGACTGCACATTAGACAAGCTATCATCACTGGACGTTTTAGGCTGGACTCCAGTTAAAACCTGTCATCTAATGGTTGTTCTGAGCCCATTGACATTGGGGAAGGAAGCTGAAGTGGAATATACATGTGGGATGATGAGAGGAAAAGCAGGATGAAAAGAGGGAAGCAGCAAGTGGTGCGGAAGAGGAGGAGGATGGAGAGGGAAGAGGTAGAGTACAGGAAAATAATAAACAAAGGTAGTGAAGGAGGATGATGGTGGTGGTGACGTGAACCCGCACTGCTCAGCCTCCTGTGATGGAAACTGTACGTACTCATGCTGCGGTCAGGTGCTGTGGATAAAATCGTCCTTTAAATGGCACATATAAGTCTATACGGATCAAGCAGATGTTGTCCAGTCACGCTGTCATGTGTTCATAACTAATCAAGTCA
>NW_019521636.1:0-340 GCF_002814215.2 Seriola lalandi dorsalis | reverse complement strand
CCACTCAAAAAAAAAAAAAAAAAAAGAAGCTAAAAATAAAGCCAGCATATTACTTTATTCACATGCACAAAAAACGTGGGTGGACTGACTTCTGTGATATGATTTGTATTTAGTCCAACAGCTGATGTTTGTGTTTTGCCCTGTTTAGTTTCGTGACTTTTCACGGGGAAAATGAATTACCTGAAGAAAATGACGTCGCAGTTACGTTGCCTCCGTGCTACACCTGGCTCTGCAATGACACACAAATAGAGACCATGATATCACACACCTGTGACTCGCAGTGTCACACACACACACACACACACACACACACACACACACACACACACACACACACACA
>NW_019521635.1:0-633 GCF_002814215.2 Seriola lalandi dorsalis | reverse complement strand
TGGTTATGGTTATGGTTATAGTTATAGTTATGGTTATGGTTATGGTTATGGTTATAGTTATAGTTATGGTTATGGTTATGGTTATAGTTATGGTTATGGTTATAGTTATAGTTATGGTTATGGTTATGGTTATGGTTATAGTTATGGTTATGGTTATGGTTATGGTTATAGTTATAGTTATGGTTATGGTTATGGTTATGGTTATAGTTATAGTTATGGTTATAGTTATGGTTATAGTTATGGTTATGGTTATAGTTATAGTTATGGTTATGGTTATGGTTATAGTTATGGTTATGGTTATAGTTATGGTTATGGTTATAGTTATGGTTATGGTTATGGTTATAGTTATGGTTATGGTTATAGTTATGGTTATAGTTATGGTTATAGTTATAGTTATAGTTATGGTTATGGTTATGGTTATAGTTATGGTTATGGTTATAGTTATATAGTTATGGTTATGGTTATAGTTATAGTTATGGTTATGGTTATAGTTATGGTTATGGTTATGGTTATAGTTATGGTTATGGTTATAGTTATATAGTTATGGTTATGGTTATAGTTATAGTTATGGTTATGGTTATAGTTATAGTTATGGTTATGGTTATAGTTATGGTTATGGTTATGGTTATAGTT
>NW_019521634.1:0-422 GCF_002814215.2 Seriola lalandi dorsalis | reverse complement strand
AGGCATAAAAATACCAAAAAATGATATAATATGATAACCCATAAAAATGCCAAAAAACGTCATAGTATAGTATTGCATAAAACGTCAAAAAACATATCCATTTATTATGGCATAAAAAGTCATAAAAACAACATAGTATGCTAAGGAATAGAACAAAAGAGTATAGTAAGTCATAAAAATGCCAAAAAACAACATAGCATATTGAGGCATAAAATTGACAAAAAACGTCATAGTATAGTATGGCAAAAAACATCAAAAAAACATCATAGTTTATTATGGCATTAATAGTCATAAAAACAACATAGTATGCTAAGGCATAGAACAACAGAGTATAGTAAGGCATAAAAATACCAAAAAAGGGGCATCGTGTGGCGTAGTGGTCTAAGCAGGTCCCCTTTGTGTAGAGGCAAAAGTCCTCGCTG
>NW_019521633.1:0-440 GCF_002814215.2 Seriola lalandi dorsalis | reverse complement strand
TACAGCTCATGTTCATCATTACAGACGCAACTGGTAGGACAAACCAAGTTATGTGCTTTGTAGGCTTTTCTATTTGTATTTGAGAACATGCTTTCTAAGTTGAAACTTTTGTGTTAGGTGAATTGAGTCATTAGTTGGAAAATTAACATTTATTCTTTGTCTTAGTCTTCAATATTCTTTAAGGAAATGTTATGTATGCATTTATTTTGAACTAATGCATGTCTTTCTATTATCTTTAAGGTTTTCAACCTATTCCGTTCGATTCAATGCATTCTGTTCTATTATTCCATCCTCCCCATCTGGAAGAAAATAAAGAATCAAAAGAATTGAGTTATCCTTTGCGTTCCTAAGATGAGCAAGCCATTTCTCAAGTTTGGGCAGAGTTGTGGTTAGCCAAAGAACTGAGAATAAACTTCAAACAAAACACACAAAACTTGACA
>NW_019521632.1:0-738 GCF_002814215.2 Seriola lalandi dorsalis | reverse complement strand
AAGGCATAAAACGTCATAGTATACTAAGGCATAAAAACCTGAAAAAATGTCACACTATTTTAGAGCATAAAAATATGAAAAAACGTCATAGTATAGTAAGGCATAAAAAGTCACAAAAAAGTCATAGTATAGTAAGGCATAAAAAGTGATAGTATAGTAAGGCATAAAAGGTCATAAAATCGTCACAGTACATTAAGGCATAAAGTCATAAAATCATCATAGTATAGTAAGGTATAAAAAGTCACAAAAACATCATAGTATAGCAAGGCATAAAAAGTCATAAAAAAGTAATCGTATAGTAAGGCATAAAAAGTCACAAAAACGTAAGGTATAAAATGCCATAAAACGTCATAGTATAGTAAGTTATAAAAAGTCATAAAAAAGTCATAGTATAGTAAGGCATAAAAAGTCATAAAAACATCATAGTATAGTAAGGCTTAAAAAGTCATAAAAACGTAAGGTATAAAATGCTATAAAAAGTCATATTATAGTAAGTTATAAAAAGGCATAAAAAAGTCATAGTATAGTAAGGCATAAAAAGTCTTAGTATAGTAAGCTATAAAAAGTCATAAAAAAGTCATAGTATAGTAACGCATAAAAAGTCTTAGTATAGTAAGTTATAAAAAGTCATAAAAAGTCATAGTATAGTAAGGCATAAAAAGTCATAAAAAAGTAAAAGTATAGTGAGACATAAAAAGTCACAAAAAAGGCATAGTATAGTAAGGCATAAAAAGTCAT
>NW_019521631.1:6915-8548 GCF_002814215.2 Seriola lalandi dorsalis | reverse complement strand
TCAGATCATTAGTTCAAACGTCTCGTCTCTGTAGATTCACTTTGGAAATCTTCAGTAAAATATTTATGTTTTTATTAATAATTTCTTTTATTAATTTACATAAAAAAATGAGTTTATTATTTATATTTGAAATAAATGAATAAAAACGTTTCTCCTCAGCGTCACAGTAACTGTAAAGATGCGGCGCAGCAGGACGTTGGTGCTGCGCTGTACGCCGCTCTATAAATACACTGCACCTGCTGACAGACTAACCACGGGTCACTGTTCTGTGTCATCAGATCTCCTCCCCGCCGGGTCGCCACGACTCCCGCAGCAGAAAGGAGGGAACGCTGCAGAAGATCGGAGACTTCCTGCAGAGCTCGCCCACGCTGCTCGGCACAAAAGGTCAGTGTGTCAGTGTGCGAGTCTTTACTGAGGCAGAGGTGAAACCTTCATCGGGTTCGCTCAGTCCCAGTTCAGAGAGGGAGGAGCCTGGAAGAGAGGAAGAGAGGAAGCTCCTCGCTCCGTCTCTCTGCTGCCCCCCCCCACCTTCCCCTCGTCTTTTATCTTCATTATTTTACTCCCATCACCTCACACTCCTCCTCTCCTCCATCCCTCTTTCCTTCCCTCCCTCCACCTCCTGATCCTCCTCCTCTCACAGCAGATAGATAAACGTCCTATTTTATATTTTACAGTCAGAGCGGCGGCCATTTTGTCCTCAGGTAGTTCGTCCGTCTCATTCTGGTGGACACGATGTCTCAGTGACACCTCGATGGAGCTTCTTTAAATGTGGCAGAAACATTCACCACGACTCAGGGATGAACTGATGAGATTTTGGTGGCTAAAGGTCAAAGGTCGAGGTCACAGTGACCTCACAATATGTCATTTCTGGCCTTGTGAATGTGATATCTCAAACTCCTCGAGTCTGAAGGTCAAAGGTCAGTGTGACGTCATGAAACCTCTTTTAGCCGTAACTCAAGACTTTTCTGTGACTCTGGACAAACAGGAAGTGACCTGAGCCCAGTGTGAGTGGAGGAGGAGCCTCAGATTTTATTCTGAAGTGTCGAGGTCGACGGTCTCACTTCCTGTTGAAATGATCAATTCGCTGTAAAATGGAAACACACATCAGCTTCTCCTCAGCATCTTCCTCTTCCTCTTCCTCTCTGCAGCCAAGAAGATGATGAGTCTGGTGAGCGGCCGCGGTGACGTGGACTCAGCCGCCGCCTCTTCCTCCTCTTCCTCCTCTTCCTCCCTCAGTCTGAGAGCCAAGAAGAACAAAAGGAAACTCTACAGGCCTGAAATCTCCTCCCCCATGGACATGCCCTCGCACCCGGTGAGTGACACGTCTACAGAGCAGAGGGCGGAAACCTGGATTCAGTTATTGATCAGATATTTACTGATTTAAATCAAAGTTTTATCAGTTTATTTCAGCACAGATCTTACAGTGTGCGGCTGCTTATGTTTAGGCAACATGTAACATCTGAGAAGTTTCACATGATTTGCCAGAAGGAGGTGGAAGGAGGCTGCAGAGAAAAGGGATCAATGAAAGTATAGATTTGGTATTGGTATGAAATGTCAGGTTTATATTTTCTCTGTCTAAGAAATCAAGAATCATCTGCTGATGTTAAACTCACACACACACACACACACACAC
>NW_019521631.1:0-3717 GCF_002814215.2 Seriola lalandi dorsalis | reverse complement strand
GAGGCAGGGAAGCTGGGAAACAAATACACGTGCAGGAGCCTGATTGCACCTGTAATTTCCATCTCTAACTTTAAAGTCCTTTCTGAGTTGGTAATAAACACTAGTTACTTTCAAACTGGTGAGTTACTCGATTAAATCCATTTCCTCCTGGGACACATCCACAGTGGCAGAAATAGTCGTGTGAAGAATGAACTCACCTCCTCACAGCTGGCCAATCAGGGCGTGAAGTGGGCGTGAATGACGGATCGTTGGCTGGTGTCAGAAAAAACTCCCAGAAATGGTTGGAAAACATTGATCGCTGGTGTGTGTTTTGGGAGGAGGCGGCAGAGGAAGCGAGTGGCGGCTCCACACACCAGCTGTAACTCCATTAGATCTGCAGGTGCATGTTTGTGACGGCGCTGACTGCCGCTTCTGTCCGTGAGCTGAATGGCGGTTGAGTGTGTGGTGCAGGACGGGGTGGAGCCGGGGGCGTCCGCAGGGGAACTCGGAGGGGCTGGATGGGATGAGTGGTTCCTCTGTGTGGGGCTTTTGCATGTCGTTACCCACCTGCAGTGTTTGATCATGGAGGTGTGTCTGGTACCTCAGCTGCTCCGGCCCACGTCCCACACGTCACTTTGTCCCGGGGAGGGGACAAAAGGACAAAAGGACTGAGTGTGTCCTGTCAGAATCCCGTCGTTTGAAACCACGCTGCTGCAGCTGTAAGATGCTGGAAACCTTTGTTTGAGATTACACTTTATTTCTTTTCTTCCACATGATGTTTCCCTGAAATGAATCTTAATGCATGTGTGTATCTGAAGGAAAGCAAATTCTTTCCATTTAGAACCAGATGTAGTTATATAAGTTGTATCCTGTGTTTCATTATGTTTTCTGTTCACAGCTTTGGATGCATTAATAATATAAGATGTTTATCTACCTTTTCTTTATTGTTTTTGTTGTGGTAAACGTGGCCACGTATTTACTTTTGTTTGTTGTACAGAAATCAAACACCCCTCCGTTCCTTCATGAACTTCTTCAATGCGATAAATGGTTAAACGTCTCCAGGTACGTTCAAGAGTGAAGTCTCTTTACAGTCTCTTCAGTGAAATCTTTAGTTGTATGTGAAGTTAATATTTGACCTGAAGGAAAAGCAGGTTCTGTACGAATGTGTCGGCAGACGACAGCAACACTTCAGTCTCTTCATTCACAATCTTCTTAAAGTTTCTGTGCAAGTTGAAACCTGATGATTGAATCAGAGAAAACATCATGTTCCCAACGCTGCAAGGTTTTTCTTTTTGTTTAAAAAGGAGTGAATTGTTTGAAGGTTTCCACAGACACCAGCTGTGGATCTGAATCCAGCTGCTGCTGAGTAAACTGCCTCCAGCTCCTCGTGGCTTTTTCTAGCTGATGAATTACAAAAACAACTGAATCCGAACTTTCTCTCCCCTCGTCACCTCAGCTCCGTCTCTCAGTGAACTCAGAGTATCTAAGAATAAATCCCTCCCTTTGTTCCAGCTGTTATTTCTTTTACTTTCCGGCTTTTAGTTGGTTTCTTTCAGGAAACTGTGCAGTTCCTTCAGTGTGGGAGGTGATTTTCACTTCTGTCTGAACATGTGAAGGTGTCACATGTTCAGACAGAATATCTCATATCACACATCTATCACATATCTGCTGCTGCTGACGTCAGAGATGTTCAGACCATTTGTCCGAACACTGACGGAGTCACTAACTCACACAGTGACGTGAGCAGATCGTCCAGCAGCTGCTCTGAAGCTACAGAGCTCAGCCCCGTTTCATTTTCTCTGCCTTTTTCTATTGGTCCTTCGCACAGACGCTGCAGCGCCTCCTAGTGGCAAGAGCATCATTTTTATGCGAGAGGCTCAGAGCCTCCTCTCTTCTGATTGGCTCACAGACCTGTTGTTACTAGAGCTGCAGAGAGAAGCCTGAGAGAGGAGATGTGAAACTACACTGAGATGGTTTTTATATCTTCTGATGGATCAACACTTCAAATAAAAGAAGAAACACGGAGCTTTAAATAACATTTTAAGTCGTTCTCATAATTTTTCTGATAAGTTTGGTTTTAATTGTTTTTTTGATGCTACAAAACGACAGTGTGACTTTATGATCAGCTGTGATTGATTCAGTATTGGGTCAAACAGGTGGGCGGGACCGAGATACTGTGACTCCACCCCCTGATCACTGTGGCGCAGATTCTGGCTCCAAACGGAGACGCGTCGTCCGTCTTTATTCACCGGTCAATCACAACAATCGAGATCATTTACTTTGAATTCATGTAGTAAACTGTCACTTAGATTCCCGTCATATAAACTTAGTCATCACTTAACGCAGGGTGGAAGTTCAGCGTGGAAGCAATAGGAGTCTTGCTCATGCTCGTGTCTTTCATATCCACCGCTGCTGACGTCAGAGATGTTCAGACCATTTGTCCAAACACTGGCAGTTACTAACTCACACTGAGCGGCTACAGCGGCAGATTGTCCGTCTTCAAGCTTCTTTCCTATTGACAAAGAAGACTTGAACTTTAGTGACATGGTTCGTCTTTCTCTCTCTGAACAACAAACATGGAGGAATCAGTAGAAAAGTAGTTGCTGTGATTTAATAACAAACTTCTTTAGTGGAAACGTTTCTCATGACAGAAGAGTTCTGTTCATTCCTTCCGATAGAAACACCAAAGATGGCCGACTGAAAGATGACGTAACGTTAGCTTAGTGCTTTCTAAACGTGGTGGTGCTGCCTGCATGTTCTCGCAGTCTGTCGCCGCTGAATTGTTTCTTCTACAGATAAAAGACAGAAAACAGAGTGAGAGAGAGGGAGAGAGAGAGAGACAGAGAGAGAGAGAGACAGACAGACAGAGAGAGAGAGAGAGAGAGAGACAGAGAGAGAGAGAGAGAGAGAGAGACAGACAGAGAGAGAGAGAGACAGAGAGAGACAGAGAGAGAGGGAGAGAGAGAGAATGAGAGAGGGAGAGAGAGACAGAGAGAGAATGACATCCATGCAGGAGAAAGTAGAGGAAAGACGAGGTGAAGGGGAAAAGTCCGGATGACAGACAGATCAGAGAAGAAGGAGTAAAGGAGGCGGCGTCATGAGGACGAGGACGAGAGGCAGCGGGAGAAAGGAGACGTCATGTGTCGTGTGAGTGATGGAGCGGCTGCCATGATGCACTTTTAGCAATCACTTCCCACACAGCTGGGCCCATTGTGCTGTCTGAAGAGCCCTGCTTCCTGTTCACACACACACACACACACACACACACACACACATACACACGCAAACAGGAACATGAGTGTGTGTGTGTGTGTGTGCAGTACACAATTCAATCACAACTTTTTCACAAGTTACATCATATCTCTGAACTTTAGCTACTGAGTGAGAGAGTGTGTGTGTGTGTGTGTGTGTGTGTGTGTGTGTGTGTGTGTGTGTGAGAGAGAAAGGGAGGTCAAGCTAGTGAGTTTTAGACTGAGGTCATTTTCAGTTCAGGCTTTTGAACTCTTCTTAATCATAGACTAAACAAAGATGGACGTAGAAGCAGTTTTGAAGCTCCACCGTCGCCATCTTGGCAGCGTCTGACTCCGCCCCCTAACTCCCAGCTAATCCAAATATGGTCGAAGAGGAGTTTCTGTGCTGACTATTAACACTTACTGTGTGTGTGTGTGTGTGTGTGTGCGTGTGCGTGTGCTTTTGCAGCTTCTGTCTCATCTCAAGTCTGTAAATACATTTGCCTTG
>NW_019521630.1:0-599 GCF_002814215.2 Seriola lalandi dorsalis | reverse complement strand
GGAGGAGGTCTGGGCCACATGTGTCACATGCTTTTAGCAGTGTGGACACAAATGCATCCTGGGCAACATTAAAGGACCGCCCACTCTACTGACGTCCTCTGCCACAGTCTCATTCGTCCCGCCACAGTTTCATAATGAACTGAAAATATTTTACTATTTCAATTGGATAAAACCTTTTTTCACTGTAGAGCTGCGAGCAGCGCTTTGATTCACTCAGCCACGATCGTCTCTCTCTCTCTCTCTCTCTCTCTCTCTCTTTCTCTCTCTCACTCTCTCTCTCCAGCACACACACAATCAATGTTTGATTGGCTCAAAAAAACTACACATACCACATGGTCACTCAAGACACATGTGGAGACGTATTTTAAAGCCAGGTGTGAACTGAAGTGCTTAGAGCTGACTTCTTATGATCGGATCACTGAAGACACATGTTAATGCAGGTCTGAGCAGAGCCTCAGAAACATCACCACCTGGATCACTGAGGATCTTCACAGACACTGAGCTCCTGTGAGTTTGAGACTATTTTCCAACCATAGGTGAAATCAGGGATTCAGCTTGGACAAAGAGGAGGAAGAGCAGGTACAGAGAGAGGACGATGA
>NW_019521629.1:0-1239 GCF_002814215.2 Seriola lalandi dorsalis | reverse complement strand
ATCGTCAAAAAATGGCATAGTATAGTAAGGCATAAAATCATCAATAAATGTCATAGTATAGTAAGGTGTAAAATCGTCAAAAAATGGCATAGTATAGTAAGGCATAAAATCATCAATAAATGTCATAGTATAGTAAGGTGTAAAATCGTCAAAAAATGGCATAGTATAGTAAGGCATAAAATCATCAATAAATGTCATAGTATAATAAGGCGTAAAATCGTCAAAAAATGGCATAGTATATTAAGGCATAAAATCATTAAAAAAAGGCATAGTATAGTAAGGTTTAAAAATGTCTAAAAACGTCATCGTATAGTAAGGCATAAAAATGTCATAGTATAGTAAGGCATAAATTCATCAAAAAATTTCATAGTATAGTAAGGCATAAAATCATCAATAAATGTCATAGTATACTGAGGCATAAAATCGTCAAAAAATGTCATAGTATAGTAAGGCATAAAAATGTCATAGTATAGTAAGGCATAAAAATTTCAAAAAATGTCATAGTATAGTAAGGCATAAAATCGTCAAAAAATGGCATAGTATAGTAAGGCATGGAATCGTCAAAAAAAGGCATAGTACAGTAAGGCATAAAATCATAAAAAAATGGCATAGTATAGTCAGGCATAAAAATGTCAAAAAATGGCATAGTATAGTAAGGTGTAAAATCGTAAAAAAATGGCATAGTATAGTAAGGCATAAAAATGGCATAGTATAGTAAGGCATAAAATCATTAAAAAATGGCATAGTATAGTAAGGCATAAAATCATTAAAAAATGTCATAGTATAGTAATACATAAAAATGGCATAGTATAGTAAGGCATAAAAATGCCAAAAAATGGCATAGTATAGTAAGATGTAAAATCGTCAAAAAAAGGCATAGTATAGTAAGGCATAAAATCATCAAAAAATGGCATAGTATAGTAAGGCATAAAAATGTCATAGTATAGTAAGGTGTAAAATCGTCAAAAAATGGCATAGTATAGTAAGGCATAAAATCATTAAAAAATGGCATAGTATAATAAGGCATAAAATTGTTAAAAAATGGCATAGTATAGTAAGGCATAAAATCATTAAAAAATGTTATAGTATAGTAAGGCATAAAATCATTAAAAAATGTCATAGTATAGTAAGGCATAAAATCGTCAAAAAATGGCATAGTATAGTAAGGCATAAAAATGTCAAAAAATGTCATAGTATAGTAAGGCATAAAATCGTCAAAAAATGGCATAGTATAGTAAG
>NW_019521628.1:0-4437 GCF_002814215.2 Seriola lalandi dorsalis | reverse complement strand
AAAAACGTCATAGTATAGTATGGTATAAAACGTCAAAAAAACATCATAGTTTATTATGGCATAAAAGGTCATAAAAACGTCATAGTATGGCAAGGAATACAACGACATAGTATATAAAGGCATAAAAATGTTAAAAAAAACGTCATAGTATAGTATGGCACAAAACGTAAAAAAAAACATCATAGTATATTATGGCATAAAAGGTCATAAAATTATCATAGTATGGCAAAGAATGCAGCGACATAGTACAGAAAGGCATAAAAATGTCAATAAATGTCATAGTATAGTATGGCATAAAACGTCCAAAAAACATTCTAGTATATTAAGGCGTAAAAGGTCATTAAAACGTCATAGTATGGCAAGGAATACAACAACATAGTATAGAAAGGTATAAAAATGCCAAAAACTGTCATAGTATAGTGTGGCATAAAAATGTTAAAAAACGTCATAGTATAGTATGGCATAAAAATGTTAAAAAACGTCATAGTATCGCATGGCATAAAAGGTCATAAAATTATCATGGTATGGCAAAGAATGCAGCGACATAGTACAGAAAGGCATAAAAATGTCAAAAAATGTCATAGTATAGTATGGCATAAAACATCAAAAAAACATTTTAGTATATTAAGGCATAAAAGGTCATTAAAACGTCATAGTATGGCAAGGAATACAACAACATAGTATAGAAAGGCATAAAAATGCCAAAAACTGTCATAGTATAGTGTGGCATAAAAGTGTTAAAAAACGTCATAGTATAGTATGGTATAAAATTTCAAAAAAACATCATAGTATATTATGGCGTAAAAGGTCATAAAAACGTCATAGTATGGCGAGGAAGACTACAACATAATATAGAAAGGTATAAAAATGCAAAAAACTGTCATAGTATAGTAAGGCATGAATATGTTAAAAAACGTCATAGTATAGTATGGCACAAAACGTAAAAAAAAAACATCATAGTATATTATGGCATAAAAGGTCATAAAATTATCATAGTATGGCAAAGAATGCAGCGACATAGTACAGAAAGGGCATAAAAATGTGAAAAAATGTCATAGTATAGTATGGCATAAAACGTCCAAAAAACATTCTAGTATATTAAGGCGTAAAAGGTCATAAAAACGTCATAGTATGGCAAGGAAGACTACAGCATAATATAGAAAGGTATAAAAATGCAAAAAAACTGTCATAGTATAGTGTGGCATGAATATGTTAAAAAACGTCATAGTATAGTATGGCACAAAACGTAAAAAAAAAACATCATAGTATATTATGGCATAAAAGGTCATAAACTTATCATAGTATGACAGTATGGCAAGGAATACAACGACATAGTATAGTAAGGCATAAAAATGTCATACTGTGACAAGACGTCAAAAGTCATACTGTAGTAAGGCATAAAAATGTTGAAAAAACTTCATAGTATAGTATGGCATAAAACATCCAAAAAACATCATAGTATATTAAGGTATAAAAAGTCATAAAAACATCATAATATGGCAAGGAATACAACGAAATAGTATATAAAGGCATAAAAATGCAAAAAAAGGTCATAATATATTATGGCATAAAACATTTAAAAAAAAATCATGGTATATTAAGGCATAAAAGGTCATTAAAACGTCATAGTATGGCAAGGAATACAACAACATAGTATAGAAAGGCATAAAAATGCCAAAACTGTCATAGTATAGTGTGGCATAAAAATGTTAAAAAACATCATTGTATAGTATGGCATAAAAGGTCAAGAAACGTTATAGTTTATTATGGCATAAAAGGTCATAAAAACGTCGTACTATGGCAAGGAATACAACGACATATTATAGTAAGGTATAAAAATGTCAAAAAATGTCATAGTATTGTAAGACATAAAAATGTCATACTGTGACAAGACGTCAAAAGTCATACTATAGTAAGGCATAAAAATATTGAAAAAACGTCATAGTATAGTATGGCACAAAACGTAAAAAAAACCATCATAGTATATTATGGCATAAAAGATCATAAAATTATCATAGTATGGTAAAGAATGCAGCGACATAGTACAGAAAGGCATAAAAATGTCAAAAAATGTCATAGTATAGTATGGCATAAAAAATCCAAAAAACATTCTAGTATATTAAGGCGTAAAAGGTCATTAAAACGTCATAGTATGGCAAGGAATACAACAACATAGTATAGAAAGGTATAAAAATGCCAAAAACTGTCATAGTATAGTGTGACATAAAAATGTTAAAAAACGTCATAGTATATTAAGGCATACAAAGTCATAAAAACATCATAATATGGCACGGAATACAGCGACATAGTAGAGTAAGGCATAAAAATGCCAAAAAATGTCATAGTACGGGCATTAAGTGGCGCAGTAGGTTGAGCCCCATGTGTAGAGGCTACAGTCCTCGCTGCAGTCAGCCCCAGTTCGAATCCCGCATAGGACGGCCCTTTACTGCATGTCATTCCTCCTCTCTCTGCCTCCCCATTTCCTGTCTCTCTCTACTGTGCTATCCAATAAAGGCAAAAGTCATAGTAGAGTAAGGCATAAAAATGACAAAAAATGTCATAGTATAGTAAGGCATAAAAATGTTATACTATGACAATTCGTCACAAGTCATAGTAAAGTTGGGTGTTGAATGGTGCAGTGTTTTGAGCAGGCACCCCACATGTAGAGACTACAGTTCTCACCAAAGTCGGCCCCGGTTCGAATCCCATATAGGACAACCCTTTACTGCATTTTATTCCCCCTCTCTCTGCATCCCCATTTCCTGTTTTCTCTACTGTGCTATCCAATAAAGGCATAAAAATCCGAAAAAAATATACTTAAAAAAAAAAAATCTTACTATAGTGAGGCATAAAAATGTCATAGTATAGTAAGGCATAAAAATGTAAAAAAAATGTCATAGTATAAAAATGTAAAAAAAAATCATAAAATGCATAATGCATATGCATAATGCATAAAATGTCAAAAAAAATGTCATATTACAGTAAGGTATAAAATTGTCATACTATGACAAGTCGTCAAAAGTCATAGTATAGTGTGGCATAAAAATGTTAAAAAACGTCATAGTATAGTATGGCATAAAAGGTTAAGAAACATTATAGTTTATTATGGCATAAATGGTCATAAAAACATCATAGTATGGCAAGGAATACAACGACATAGTATAGTAAGGCAAAAATAAGTCAAAAAATGTCATAGTTTAGTAAGGCATAGAGATGTTATTCTATGACAAGTCGTCAAATGTCATAGTATAGTAAGGCATAAAAATGCCATAATATGACAAGACATTAAAAGTCATAGTATAGTTAGGTATAAAAATGTCAAAACACATCATAGTATAGTAAGGCATAGAAATGTTTTATACTATGACAAGTCGTCAAAAGTCATGGTATATTAAGGCATAAAATGTCAAAAAAACCTCATAGTACAGTAAGGTATAAAAATGTCATACTATGACAAGACGTCAAAAGTCATAGTATAGTAAGGTATAAAAATGTCAAAACACATCATAGTATAGTAAGGCATAAAAATGTCATACTATGACAAATCGTCAAAAGTCATAGTATAGTAAGGTATAAAAATGTAAAAACACATCACAGTATAGTAAGTCATTGAAATGTCAAAACACATCATAGTATAACAAGACATAAAAACGTCATTCTATGACAAGTCGTAAAAAGTCATTGTATAGTAAGGCATAAAAATGTCAAAACACATAGTATAGCAAGACATAAAAATGTCATAATATAGTAAGGCATAAAATGTCAAAAAACGTCATAGTACAGTAAGGTATATATTTTTTCATACTATGACAAGTCGTAAAAAGTCATAGTATAGTAAGGCATAAAAATGTCATACTATGACAAGACGTCAAAAGTCATAGTATAATAAGGTATAAAAATGTCAAAACACATCATAGTATAGTAAGGTATAAAAATGTCAAAACACATCATAGTATAGTAGGTCATAAAAATGTCAAAACACATCATAGTATAACAAGACATAAAAATGTCATTCTATGACAAGTCGTAAAAAGTCATAGTATAGTAAGGCATAAAAATGTAAAAAAAAATGTCATAGTATAGTAAGGCATAGAAATTTTATATTATGACAAGACGTCAAAAGTCACATTAAGGCATAAAAATGTCAAAACACATCATAGTATAGCAAGACATAAAAGTGTCATAGTATAGTAAGGCATAAAAATGTAAAAACAAATGTCATAGTATAGTAAGTCTAAAAATGTTAAAAAATGTGATAATATAGTAAGGCATAAACATTTTATTTTATGACAAGACGTCAAAAGTCATAGTATAGTAAGGCATAAAAATGTCAAAAAATGTCATAGCTTAGTAAGGCATGGAGATGTCATACTATGACAAGTCGTCAAAAGTCATAGTATAGTAAGGCATAAAAATGTCAAAACACATCATAGTATA
>NW_019521627.1:0-1030 GCF_002814215.2 Seriola lalandi dorsalis | reverse complement strand
CACCCCCCCTCCCCGATGACAATACGGCTGCTGTACCTGAGACTGGTGGCCAAGCAGCAGCAGCAGCAGCACCGTGCAGCCTGGCTGAATGCAGAGGCGCAGGCAGCGCTGTGCCGTGGCATTGTTAGAGCCACTCCAGCTCACTGGAGCCCGTGGTGCCCGTGCCTCGGCCACCGAAGCTTACCTTGCTTTGGCCGATCTGTCGTAACTCCATCCCGTCCCAGCCCCCAGATCTCCGAAGCCTGCAGCGGGATAATTCCTCTCCATGAAAGAAAGGGCTGGATGAAGATGAACAGATAGTGAGGGGGAGGGGAGGGAGGAATGTCTTCTGTTCTCTGAGCTCGCTTCTGTTTATTTCTCCGCTTGACGAGCCTGTAGACTGGGAGGAATGGAGGGAGGAGAAGGAGCGGGGAGGGGGGGGGGGGGGGGGGGGGGTCACAGCAGCCAGGAGCACCTCCTCCCTCCTCTCCTCTCCATATATTTCACTGTCTATTGTCTCCTGTGTGAAGCGGATGGGCCGTGGAACAGATGCTCCGCGTTCTTCAGCAGCAGCTTCCCCGAGCGAAGCCGCATCCAGTCGGATCCAGCTGCTCCGCCGCTCGCTGCCTCCGCTCTCTCACTATTTTCGCTCATTTGCTTCACAAGACGCCATTTTTAAGAGGAATGACTGGGCTGGCGTTCATCCTCTGCTTCCCTCCCTCGCTCGCCCTCTCTCTCTCACACACACACACACACACACGCACACACGATTTGTCATCCAAGGCAGCGCAGTGGTGTAGCATTGTAGAAGACCGTAGAGACAGAGCCTGGTCAGCTGTGTGACTGTAACACAAGACACACAAGCTGCAGCATGATGTGCGCGCACACACACACACACACACACACACACACACCCGCATGTACTGCCTTTGGCCTGCTGAGTTAAAGTAGATGAATAATGATCGGAGACGCGTCTGACTGTGACGTGATTTATTTTTTGTAAACAAGATCTCTACGAACTAACTCTACCTCCACACAGCTGGGGGGGGGG
>NW_019521626.1:0-520 GCF_002814215.2 Seriola lalandi dorsalis | reverse complement strand
TTATCCAGTCTGACCAATTACAACGAAAGCAGTCAATGGTTGTTGTGCTGGTTGGTGTTTCTGTGATTGTTGTAGTGGTGGTGGGTGTTTCTGTGATTGTTGTTGTAGTGGGTTTTTCTGTGGTTGTTGTTGTGGATTTTTGTGTGATTATGGTTGTAGTGGAGGTGGGTTTTCCTGTGACTGTTGTTGTGGTGGTGGGTTTTTCTGTGGTTGTTGTTGTTGTTGTTATTGTTGTTGTTGTTGTTGTTGTGGGTTTTTCTGTGATTATGGTTGTGGTGGAGGTGGGTTTTTCTGTGGTTGTGGTTGTTGTAGTGGTGGGTTTTTCTGTGGTTGTTGTGGGTTTTTCTATGGTTATTACAGAACTAGTGCTGGGCTTTTCTGTAGATATTGTAGTTGTCACCTTACCATGTTGTTTTGTATGTGGTGTTGATGTAAGCACTGGATTTGTAATTACTTTAGCAGTTGTTGTGGGTTTTTCTGTGATTGTTGTTGTTGAAGTGGGGTTTTCTGTGGTTGTTGT
>NW_019521625.1:0-693 GCF_002814215.2 Seriola lalandi dorsalis | reverse complement strand
ATTTTCATCTGTTTTGTTGCTGTCCCTGTGTCTTTTACACAACAACATCGCTCTGGTTAAGGTAATAGCAAATTGTTATGGCCTCGTAATAATAGAGAGTCTCCTTAACATTATAATGCTAACACAACAACCACAACTGGATATGGTAGTGTCCATGTACGTTTCCTTAACCCGCTTAATGCACAATTTGAAATTGTGAACTTAAAATGAATTTAGAAACGTGTGAATTTAAAAAAATAAATAAAAATAAGCCCACCTCATGTGAGCTTATTTTTATTTTAATTGTTGGTGGTTTTTCAGACTAGTCAACAAAGCAACATTTCAGAGAACATTGCTTTCAAGTCGTGGTGCCTGGCTCCAGGGAACCAGTTCCAACCAGAAGGCAGACGGCAATAGAAATCAGACTACAAGTTTAACTGGAATGATATCGCGCCTCCATGTTGCGCAAGAAACTGCAATGGAAACCTGGCTGTTTTCTCAGGAGTTGGTGGAGACCAAAATCGGAGCTAAAAGGAACCATCAGATGAACACAAACACCGCTCCGAACCTATGCTAATGTTGCTCTGTCTGTGTCTGCAGGAGGTCTAAATAGGCAGCTGTTTGCTACCACATTAGAAATAGCAACTTATTGAGGTGATAATATGTAAAACTCATGCAGCTTTAAAGTTTCTGATTTCAGCTGACAGACTGCTC
>NW_019521624.1:0-444 GCF_002814215.2 Seriola lalandi dorsalis | reverse complement strand
ACGTCAAAAAACATCATAGTATACTAAGGCATAAAATGTCATAGTATAGTAAGGCATAAAAACGCCAAAAAACATCATATTATTGTAATGCTTAAAAACGTCAGAAAACGTAATAGTAAACTAAGGCATAAAATGTCATAGTATAGTAAGGCATAAAATGTCATAGTATAGTAAGGCATAAAAACGCCAAAAAACATCATAGTATAGTAAGGCATAAAAACGCCAAAAAACATCATATTATAGTAAGGCTTAAAAACGTCAGAAAACGTCATAGTATACTAAGGCATAAAATGTCATAGTATAGTAAGTCATAGTATAGTAAGGCATAAAAACGCCAAAAAACATCATATTATAGTAAGGCTTAAAAACGTCAGAAAACGTCATAGTATACTAAGGCATAAAATGTCATAGTATAGTAAGGCATAAAAACGCCAAAAAACATCA
>NW_019521623.1:0-712 GCF_002814215.2 Seriola lalandi dorsalis | reverse complement strand
GGGGGTGTGGGGCGGTCCCTCGGCTCTGCAGGTGTCAGGTGAGCAGGAAGAGATGAGTGGAGGTGAAACGGTCTTTCCTTCCCCCGACAGAGTCGCCTTTCAGCTGGGGTTACACCGTGACCTCGCGGCCCCTGATATTTACCGTGGCCCCTCCAGGCTCCACACACACTGACACACATTCACACATTCATTATTCATCCGCTCACTCTCTTATTCACTCAGCAGCAGGGTCTGAATCCTCAGAGCTGCTGTTTGTAGCATAAACAACGACAGGTTCTCCGGGGTCACCTCCGGTTCTCCGGGGACACCTCCGGTTCTCCTGGGTCACCTCCGGTTCTCCTGGGACACCTCCGGTTCTCCTGGGACACCTCCGGTTCTCCGGGGTCACCTCCGGTTCTCCTGGGTCACCTCCGGTTCTCCTGGGACACCTCCGGTTCTCCGGGGACACCTCCGGTTCTCCGGGGTCACCTCCGGTTCTCCGGGGACACCTCCGGCAGAGCGCGGCCCAGCCGGGAGCTCCAGAGTTGGGACGGGCGTGGACGCTCCCCGCCCTCCTCTCCTCTCGCTCTCTCCTCTTCCGTATTCTCTTCTTTTTCTCTCCATCTATTTTTCTTCAACACTTTCCTCTTCTTCTTCCCCTCCTCCATTCCTTTCCTTACCTCCTCCTCCTTCTTTTCTATCTGTTCTTTCACTCTGTTCTCCTCCTTTCTTC
>NW_019521622.1:6450-7212 GCF_002814215.2 Seriola lalandi dorsalis | reverse complement strand
ACACACACACACACACACACACACACACACACACACACACACACACACACACACACACAGCAGCTCTGCGGACTCTGAAGGGCAAAGAAGGGCTGAGCGAGTCAACGTGTCCAGTGGGAACTATTTTAATGATCCAAAGCACACGGTCTGAAGTGCGTGGTGCAAGTGCATTTAGGGCATGTCCATGTTTTTTGCTATTTTAACGGCGGAAAAAATGATTCAAAAGGGTTGTAGCTGATAATTATCATCGTTAGAGGATCCTCCATTCTTTCACAGCAGCTGTTTTGCATTCGAGCGCTGACTGGAAACACCTGCTCGGACAGTCCTAACTGGGGTCCGGCCAGACATGTAGCGCAACAGTGATTCTTCTGCCCTGCCTCATTTAGACTTGATTTATTCTTTAACGAGGTTTGCACTGCAAGAATTGTGGGGTTTGTTTTTTTTTTTTTGCATTAGTGCGTGCGTGCACAACGTTTAATTTAGGTGCCCGACAGTCCTAATGACCATCCAGTCGATAGCTGCTAGTTGAGGATGGTTGAGGCTCAGTGGCTTCAGATGCTCCTGTCAGCTCTGATCAGTGTGATGGAGCAGAACGCAGGCGAACAGGGCGGCAATGTGCCACAAGGGTTACTGCAGTATCAGAAAAACCAATACCTGTTTTTGCCAAGTCTCAGCTTGAGAGTAGATCCATTTGAGAAATTTGAACAATGGTCTGCAGCGATGGAAGCAGCTCTGTGAGGCTGCACTGCTCATTATAAAAGA
>NW_019521622.1:0-419 GCF_002814215.2 Seriola lalandi dorsalis | reverse complement strand
AGGAGAGGGGAGGGGAAGGAGGAGATGGCGAAGCAGAGAAATTGCATTTTGATGGAGGTAAATTGAATCAGCTCTGCAATAGAGGCCTGAGGGCAGAGAGACAGATTGAGACGGTCATGTCAGCACTGAGAGATTACTACCACCTGTGTGTGTGTGTGTGTGTGTGTGTGTGTGTGTGTTCATTCACCTCAAAGATAGGTGGAGTGGCTGTCACAGCGTGAGCATAAATATCCTTGTGCGAGACTTGAACACAGTGACGACAGGTAATCATCACATCTCACACACACACACACACACCTTTTAATAAAAGTAGGACAGGGAGAAACAGCAGAATGGAGAGGTGTCGAGGACAGGTATATGAAATTTCCTGGGTGGGTTTCCAGCTGAAACGCCGCCAACATGTGCTAACAGGATTATGG
>NW_019521621.1:0-627 GCF_002814215.2 Seriola lalandi dorsalis | reverse complement strand
TAAAAACGTCATAGTATAATATGGCATAAAAACAACATTAAATCATCATAGTATAATAAGGCATAAAAACGTCCAAAAAGTCCTTGTATAGCAACACATAAAATCGTCATAGTATAGTATGACATAAAAACATCAAAAAACCATCAAAATATATTAAGGCAAAAAAATGTCAAAAATATAATATAGTAAGGCAAAAAATGTCAAAAACATCATAGTATAGTAAGGCTCAAAAACGTCAAAAAATGACATAGCATAGTAAGGCATAAAAACATCATAGTATAGTAAGGTAAAAATGTCAAAAAACATCATAGTATAGTAAGGCTCAAAAACGTCAAAAAATGACATAGCATAGTAAGGCATAAAAACATCATAGTATAGTAAGGTAAAAATGTCAAAAAACATCATAGTATAGTAAGGCTCAAAAACATCAAAAAACATCATAGTACAGTAAGGCATAAAAACGTCAGGAAATGACATAGTATAGTAAGGCATAAAATGTCATAGTATAGTAAGGCATAAAAACATAAAAAAACCCCACCAAAATATATTAATGGATAAAAATGTATAAAAAGGTCATAGTATAGTAAGGCAAAAAATGTCAAAAAACATCATAGTATAGTAAGGCTC
>NW_019521620.1:0-3982 GCF_002814215.2 Seriola lalandi dorsalis | reverse complement strand
TCATGGAAAAACGATACATGATATTCAAAATCTAAGATGAACGTTATGTTCAGGGTCGTCCAAACATGATATGAACCAAGTTTGGTGAAACTTGAATGAAAGATGTAGGAGAAGGAGTCAAATGTATGTTTTTCATATATAATCCAAAATGGCGGAAAAAATGTAACGACAAAATGGGCGTGGCCTACATCAAACTCTTCCATGAACACCAGCCACAAGGTTTCTGAGAAATCAACCCAGATTTTTTGCAATATTTGTCAGCTGATTTCTCACCAGATGGTGGCGCTATAGCTACCATTTATACAGCGCCGAACCATTTTGGTTGGTCAGGAAGTAGCAGTTGCTAGCAATCACACATCACATCACACACATCTCCACATGGAGACCACAACTTCTACTGGCCACAACAGCTTCACAGAAAAACCTCACTACATAGATTTGTCATTTAAAGTTTCAGTTTAAAGTTTCAGTTGGTCAGAAGATAGAAGTTTTTTAAGGAAGTGAAAAGTGTCATCTCACAGCTACTGTTCTTACTGTTCACTGCTGTTATCATTTATATAATATAATAGTGAAATACTCTAAACATTTAACTACCAGCACAAAAACAAAGAAATTAGAGCAAGCAATAAACTGAGTGTTTGTGTGAGGTCCTTTAAAGTTTTCTTACCTGTGTCCAGCAGCTGCAGATGAGAGAACGAGTGAATGTGTGAAGAAGACTCCTGGAAACAACACACAGCACTAATTATGACATCATCAGACACAGTCATGATCAGAACACACAGAAGTTTCGGTAACATCAAACTTTCAGTTGACAGTGCCGCTGAACCCAAGGTACCTGTTTCTGCAGGTGTGTATACTGTGTACAGATGATCATTCTGGGCTCACTGGATCAATGTGTAAGCAGCATTTTACTGTTGTAGTTGCTTTTAACTACTTTATATATGGATACATAAATTTATAAATATTTAAGTAAATAAATATAATAAACGATTAATAAAAAATAAGTATTTTATTAAAATAAAAAATAAAGAAATATAATATATTTATATAAAGTAAATGAATATAGTAAAAAAAAATAAAAGATTAATAAAAAATAAGTATTTTATTAAAATAAAAAATAAAGAAATATAATATAAATATTTATATAAAGTAAATAAATATAATAAAAAATAAAAGATAAAAAATAAGTATTATTTATTAAAAATAAAAAATAAACAAATATATTATATTAATATAAAGTAAATGACTAGAATAAAAAATTTAAGTAAAAATAAAAAATAAGTATTATTTATTAAAATAAAAAATACAGAAATATAATATAAATATTTATATAAAGTAAATAAATATTAAAAAAAAAAGATAAATAAAAAATAAGT
The DNA here is from genome assembly GCF_002814215.2 of Seriola lalandi dorsalis. NCBI lineage: Eukaryota > Metazoa > Chordata > Actinopteri > Carangiformes > Carangidae > Seriola > Seriola lalandi. Next base: position 2,606 of record NW_019521620.1, on the reverse strand, counting down.
ATTATTTATTAAAAATAAAAACAAAGAGATATATTATATTTATATAAAGTAAATTAATATAATAGAAAATAAAAGATTAATATAAAAATAAGTATTTTATTAAAATAAAAAATAAAGAAATATAATATAAATATTTATATAAATAAATATAATCAAAACAATATTTATTAATTTAAATAAATCTATTCATTTATTAATTAAAATAAATAAAAAACACATATTATAAATAAATATTTATAATATGTGTTTTTAGTTAGTTAAAAAAAAGTTAGTTAAAAAAAAAAAAATCACTGTTGGAAATAACTGACACATGTGGCAGTGTCTGTGTGTATGAGATGACGGGGAAGTGTGAAGCTCAGAGTGTGGAGTCTGCTGAATGTGTTATCAGCAGATTATATATCTGCAGAATCTGTCCGAATGCAACCAGAGCAGAGCAGGCCACAGCTTCACAGCCTCACAGCTACACAGAAAAAAAAGGTTATGGTTTTCTGTCTTTTTGTTGTGGGGTGTGGGAGGTAAGTAAGGCGTAGGTGAGCAATGCTGTTGTCATTAAGTATAGATGGCACTTGTTGCAACAGGCAAGCATAGATATCTATATATATATGCTGCTCAGAAAAATCAAGGGAACACTTAATCATGCTCCTGCCATCATCACCATGACTAACACTACAAGTTTTATAATTATAGAGAAACAGCAGCATCTCAAATGGAAAGTGTAATCCCAGCGGTGTGACTGAGCTCCAGAGAAAAAACTGAGTTTATGGACAAGAATGAACAAAGTTTTGCATGTTTGGTAAAAGAAATAAAAAAGATAAAAGTTTGTTCTCCAGAGAATATATTAACTGTAGTAAACCAACCCTGCATCCCGGCTGATAGTGGCCTTTTTCTGGGATATTAGATGTCACCGATTCTGATTTCAGCTTTCTTATAAAACAAAAATGGAGAAACTTATTTGGCTTTAATGATGAAGTGGTGCATGGCGATGTGAAACCCATTTCACCTCTGATCTGTGGACTTGCTGCCAGTGTTTGGTGTGAATGTAGAATTTCCTGCTTGACGACGCCCACGTATTAAAGTGTGGAAGTGTCTAATGCAATGCAAAATTAAGGTTCAAGGCTGAGAAACAGTGAGTATAAACATAACTTTGTTCATTTACACCTGATAACGTGAAAAGTGGCGTCATCTCAAGGCCACTGTACTTACTGTTCACCAGTATTTAATCATTCATAAATTACAAGAGTCAAAGCCTCTAAACATTTAAATATCAGCACAAATGAAAAGATTTTAATACACTACATCTCCACATGTACAGCATAACGCCTACTGACCATCACAGCTTCAAAGAAAAGCCTCATTGTTGAATTTTGAGGAAAGAAAGAAAGAGCATGACTTTCTGTCGTTGAACATTTCAGTTTGAGTCAATTTTCTAGCTGTTCAGATGCGAGATGAGTCCTTTGCTGAGATGTGAAAATACCCATAGGTAATTACATTTACGGGTAACGCGATGTTCAGTGATAATTGTGTCAATTTCCGGAGTGGGCATATATAAGTGTAAAAGTGTGGGTGGGGAGAGGGAAGATAAAGGGAACTAGATAAACTATTGATGGCGAGGGACCCAGTTTTTCAAGAAATGATTGACAGATTAAATACTTTAAATACTTCTGGGTGGAGCCCGGGGCAGTTAAATAAAGACACTTTCTCCATCTTGTTTTATGGTCACAGTGTCACTTTCTGTTTGTTATGAATGAAAGAGAAAAAAAAGAATACATTTCCCAGGATGCCGTTAAAGCTGCGGCATCACCACACTGTTTCTAACCTTAATGCAAACTAATGACTTTACTAGGGGTATCTTTTCTTACATTATTTCATCCCTATTGCTGCTGCGTTCTGCTTGTTTACTGTGTGTGTGTGTGTGTGTGTGTGTGTGTGTGTGTGTGTGTCGGGCAGTAGTATCGGATGTGGAGGGGTGTTTGTGTGCGTGCAGCCGTGCATAAACACCTTGGATAATGTGGAAGAAAGAGGGGGTAGACGTCATGGATCAGGAGTGAACACACACACACACACACACACACACACACACACACACAAACAGGAGGTGGCTGCAGTCAGAAGTCAGCAGGGCTGTAGACAGAGCTGCTGCCAGCTCTGGCAGGAAAGGGTGTAGTAGTGTCAGTTATTTGCCACAGCACCGGTGGTGTGCATCACAGCTATCGTCCTGGCAACAGTATTTTAACAATTACAGCAGGGGTTGGTTTGCAGAACGAGAACCCAGAGATTCCTGTATCCACGTTTGAGGTAAGACAATGTCCTTATTTCATCTTTATTAAGGTGTTCCATACCTTTAATGGGGAGTTAACAGGGGAGAGATCAATATAATTATCACCCTCTTTATCATCATTATATCAAATTATTTTTGGACATTATTACTATTATTATACTGTCAGTTTATATAAGTGCACATTTACATTGCATTATTACCACATTATTACAATTACTATTTAATGACTTATCATTATTATTATTATTATTATTATTATTATTTTTATTGTCTATGATCGACTCATTAAAACATCATCCCCACACACACACACACACACACACACACA
>NW_019521618.1:0-447 GCF_002814215.2 Seriola lalandi dorsalis | reverse complement strand
AAAAAAAAAAAAAAAAAATGCTCAAATATTCATGAACATAATGCATCTTGCTGGTGACTTTCAATTTGTTGCATAAAAAAAAAATTAAAATCACTTTGGCCTTTGACACAGTAGATGCTTATTTGCATACAGACTATATGTCTCTGTGGGGTATGAGAGCGTCTGTTTTTGTTTGTGTGTGCGTGTGTGTGCGTGTGTGTGCGTGTGTAATGCAGTCTTTCCCTTGCACATTTATTCAAATCATGAAACCAAATTAAAACAACATACATCCCCAGTTCAAGCTAGACATCAGTGAGGACTCAGCAGGTGAATGCAAATCAAAATACAGTTGTATGGTTGTGAAATTGAAATGAGGCTATACTCATATGCAATCTTATCAACTCCTGATGGAAACCACTGGAGCCACAAATTGTCACATGCTGCTGACATACCAAGCATAGTTAGTGC
>NW_019521617.1:0-724 GCF_002814215.2 Seriola lalandi dorsalis | reverse complement strand
CGTGGCCAATTGGGATTGGACAGAGGCTAAATGACTAAGCTAATCGATTAGCTAACAGGAAAAGTGCTGGAAAAAGGAAATGGAAATTGAAGATTGAATCCAGGAATGTTTTCCAATTTTTTAAATGTCTTTTCAAATAGTTTTTCAAATTCTATTATTTATTTATTCATGAATTAATAAATGTATTTATAAGTGGTTTATTTAGTGAGAGTCTTATTCTGTTTTTCTAAATCCATTTTTAAATCTGAAGTATTTACTGATGGATTAATCCTTCATATATAAATTATTTTTACAGTTCCTATTTTTAATGCTATTAAAATATAAAATAAAGAAAATACTTTATTACTTTTCCTGTGAGGTCACTGCTCCATGTGAATAAAGCAAGTCTGGACTTTCCATGGTTCCTCCCCTGTTAGACTTTCAGTCACGTGATGCTAATGGTATTATGTGTCCCAGCTTACGCCCCATTCATTAAATACTTGTATAAATACTGAGTGATGTTATAATTTAACTTACAGAGCAATTTGGTTTGTTTACATGCTACTTCTGCTTACATGCTAATGTTGCTAACAATGTTAATCACTATGAAACAGCATAGTGAGAATGCCAGCTTTGTTGCTGCTGTTATTAATTACATCACTGATTTGGACTCTGTGAGAGATAGTGAAGGTGTCTTCAGTCCAGTCCGTCTCTTTAATGTCTCTTTAATGTCTCTTTAATGTCT
>NW_019521616.1:4919-7130 GCF_002814215.2 Seriola lalandi dorsalis | reverse complement strand
AGAGAGGTGGTAATTCTGTTTCTATGATAATGATGTAATATGATGTGTTTAAATCAGATCGGCTGATCTCACTAAACCTCCTTGTTAAGGGGGACATACATAAAAATAAATCACTGCAATCACTGACATTTTTATTTATTACATGTGGAATATATTGTGTGTATGCTGGCCTGATAAAACTCACGAGCTGTTGCGTTGTGTGTGTTTCAGCTGACCTCAGTGTGGTGGAGAACGAAGCCAAGGAGAGGCTGAGGAACAAACTGAGTCTTTATGACAGAGGGCTGATTCACACAGAGGAACTGTTCTCTGAGGCAGGACTGCAGTAAAAAGCAGGGTCCCTCAGCTCTGGGGCCCACTGAAGTTTTTAACATTGTGACAGGACAGCACAAATCTACACAACTCCTCGCACCACACTGTGACACCTGACTATGTTTTCATTCAGATGGTTATTACTGAAGCTTAAAATAATACAAACAGTGTTTTCCACCGTTCACATTTCCACACTGTTGTACAGTTAGTCAGTGCTAGTGAATGATTACTGACATTGTCACCTGTAACTGATCTGATGGCTTGATCTGAAGTCCCACCAACTAATCATAGTGAAACTGTTTCTCTGCTAAGGTTTCAGTGAGACCTCCTCCCTGGTTGATCTCTGTGACAAACACAGGAAGTGGAGTGAAATAAACAAAAAAACTAGCAGAGTAACAAAATGGATTTTAATGTATTTAGTTGATAAAGCTTTTTATTTCTTTTACAAACCAGTTACATGAACTCATCCTGTTTTATTTTGTTACATTTGCACATTTTGATCTGTACAGTTACAGACAGTGTCGAGAATGAACAGTGTGGGAATTATTAACAATTCAATACAGGTGTTTGAACAGAAAGACCTGACACTGTCTGGGCCCAACACATTATTGTTTTCATTACTATTATTATGATTGTCAGTGTATTTGTCGTGGATAAAGTGTTAGCATTAGTAGATATTTATTTATTTCTTTGTGTACTTTTATCTCCTCCATATTTATCCACAGTTTGCTGCCTTCTTTTCTTTCTCCCCACATACACTGTATATATACACACACACACACACACACACACACACACACACACACACACACACACACACACACACACACACAAACCGAAAGTAACAACATCAGACAGCTTTCGAAATTTGTCTTTGTTGTTGTTTCGTTTTTGCTTCTTTGATTTCAACTGAAGTGTGTAGCATCAAAAGTGTGACAGATCTGTGATCCTCTGTGGTTATTGTGTGAGCACATCCTGGCTCACTGTGTTTGTCTTTAGACAAACTGGAGTGTTTTCTACAGGCGCTTGTGTTTAAGTTAAAGGTTTGAGAAGTTTGGCTTTTTTTGTGAAGTGGAAAACAGATCGGGTAGATTCTGTAAAACCAGGATGGCGTCGTAGAGGGAAAATCACTTGTGGGCAGAAATGAATGTGTTGTGTTTTCAAATACAACTGAAACAATCATGAAATCGAATGACCCATTCAAATGAATTCACTGGCTTTATAAAATAAATGTAATAAATAAACAAGCAAACGTAAAGATGTCATTTTTTACTATGTACAAATAGATATTTGCCACTATTTGTGTCTGTCATGTTTTACTCTTTATGTTGATACATATGAATTTAAGTCATTTGAGAGCATGAATCAGTAAATCATGCACCCAGATGATGATTTCTCCCCATGGCTCCTGTCAGGCTGCATAATGTAGCTCAAAGTAAGGTGTAGAAAAAGGAGCTTTTTTTGGTGTAAAAGTTATTATATCTGCACTTGTTTTGGAAGCTTTCAGATAAAACTGAGCATTACTACAAACTAATGCTGTTAAGTTCATGTTAAGTGCAAACCATTTTGCCATTTTGTACTAAAGGGAAATGTTAGCAGCTGAATCATTTTCCTGCTACCAATTTCAAATTCAAAATCTTCACATAAGACGAGAAAAAAAAAGTTTTTCCCAGGATGTCAAACTATTTGCAAATAGAACTTGGAAAAGAAAACTGGCACCAGAGTAAAACCAGTATCAGCTCCTTCATCATGGATGTTGGTCAGTGCAGCGTGGTGACCATCGGCACCACGATCAGAAACCAACAGTGATGGCAGTGCGCATGCCAGCGATTTTTATCTAAATAAATGACTCTGATTAAAACTCTGATTAAGTCAATACTAATGAGCGCATGACACGTGTTG
>NW_019521616.1:0-450 GCF_002814215.2 Seriola lalandi dorsalis | reverse complement strand
CTCCATAACGTTAGTCTAAATACAACATGAATCCCCTCTTGCCACCTGTCTAACAATGTTCTTATACAATTTAATTTTTATTTAGTCCTTCCTAGTACACCTGCATAGCGCATTCTTACTTCAATTAGTAAAAAGTAGAACTAACTGCTGAGATTTCCTATAAATGGTTCCTTGTACTATTTAGTGCATTTTGCTGCAGTATTTTTATGTAATAGTTGTGTTTTGGGTGAGCATTTACACCATAGTCAAGTAGTCAAACACAGTTTTGATCTAGTTTCACAAATGGTTCTCTTTTCATTGATGTCACCTTGGGGTCTGGGACATTTTGTGTTAATTATTCATGTTAATTTTTAGGAATTAAATGATTAATCGATAGGTCAACCAGGTAATGAAATAGTGATTTGTTGCAGCTCTACAATGTATACATGTGTTCATTGTGTAAACTGTGTG
>NW_019521615.1:0-1220 GCF_002814215.2 Seriola lalandi dorsalis | reverse complement strand
TGCAGGCCCGTTCACCAACTCTTAACACACCGTTTGTGATTAGGCCCATTTCTTTAGTATTGACACACTTTCCCTGTGTACCTGCTGATCTTTCCACCTGACTCCAAACCTTGGGTAGAGGAACCAAGAAGACTGAGTGGGAGGTGAGACCTGAAGCTGAAGCTGTGAGAGGACGTGTCCTCTGAAGAGATTAGATTGTCTGAGTCCACAAAACCACATGGGTTCAGCTGAGGTCAGTTCTTTCACCTGCCCAGGTGTCTGAGGGTCAGTGCATAGACCATCACCTTCCACCAACTTCCCGTGTAAACACATCAGAACACGTGGAACCCTGTGCACATCTGCTGTACGTGTCCATGTTGGAATATGTGACCAAGCAAACAGAGACTAAAGAGACACACAGGTGAGAGAGAGACCTCATCTCTACCTGGTATAAACATGAGATCTGTGTCTGGATCATTGAAAACACATGTTAATACACTGGATCTGTCTCAGCCAGGTGTGTATAACATCTGTATAGTTTGGCCCCAGTCAACCCAACCCAGTTGAGAGGTCACCTGACCCTCACTGTGCCTCTTCATGCTGTCTGTAGCCGGTAAACAGCAACAGGTCACATCTTCACTTGTCCATGAAGGAAACATGACAGCACAGTGGGTGGACAGCGGTGTCAGAGCACAACTGAAAACTACCGTCTGTGTAGGGATCTGACCAACAGGCAGAGATGGAATAAATATCAATTCATTCCAGGTGTAAATTCAAAGGCCTCATCATCAGGTGCAGCTCACACGTTAACACCTGGTGGAAACAACATGGAGAAGCTGAGAAAAGTTCGACTTCCTGTTTATGAACTTTTTTGTCGCTGTCGTCATTTTATATCATGAAATAAACAAGTTAATCATTTTACTTCAAATTCTGCTGTTTTCTTCTTTTCCATCATCATCATCATCATCATCATAATCATCATCATCATCATCATAATTCAGTGAAAGAAAACTCCAGATCATTACAGCGTCAGTCCTTCAGTGCGTTTCTAACACTGTACAACACCAAGTTCATCTCTGAGGTCATGTGTCACAGTGACGTCACTGACATGAGTCCGATGGGTGAAGAAACAGGAGCAGTCAGACGATCAGCGCGAGTGCAGAGTTTATCCAGATGAACTTAAACATTTTATTTTGAAAGTGAGCGGATCCGACACAGCAGAAACAAACAGGAAGTGGGTC
>NW_019521614.1:5876-7091 GCF_002814215.2 Seriola lalandi dorsalis | reverse complement strand
CTGATATACACACACTGATATACACACACTGATATACACACACTGATATACACACACTAATATACACACACTAATATACACACACTAATATACACACACTGATCTACACACACTGATATACACACACTGATATACACACACTGATATACACACACTAATATACACACACTAATATACACACACTGATATACACACACTGATATACACACTAATATACACACACTGATATACACACACTGATATACACACACTGATATACACACACCAACACAAAAAACTAAAACAATGTTTTTAACTTTATTTTCTCTCAAACTTCTGAAACTAAAAAAATCACGTGACTTTTGATGAATTTATAAAAAAGCAGTTGATCACATTTTGTTGACATGAAGAACGTGTTCATGTTTATTCAGCATTAATTATCTGAGTATAAAGGTGTAATAAATGCTTTATTAAACTCCGCTGTAATAATCAAACACGTCCTGATTGAAACTGCATCATGTTCAGTTTCATATTTATAATCTTCTTATTGATAAAGTGAAAGAGCAGAAGAAGAAGAAGAAGCTAAAAGCCTGTGGATCCTAACGAGTGGAGTGTTTGGAAACAGGAAATGAAGACTCTGGTGTGTAATTAGTGATGGACACAGATCAGGCTACCTGACGACCCACAATCCCTCTGTGCTGCGGAGGCCATGTTTAAACCTCGCCGCGTATTGTTCGACGTGACACGCTCAATTTATCATTAGTTGTGAGCGAAGAACGGATGAGTACACTTTCAATTTAGTTCCGCTGCTTTCTTCATCCATCATCCGCCGCTCCGTCCTCGCAAACAGCCGCACGGCCTTAATGCAATTAACTGCACGCTAAGATAATTTCATATTAATGAACCAAGACATTTATTTGATTATTCATTTGATGAAGTTTCATCAGGGGGGGTGGGGGTGGGGGGGTTACAGGAGCTGAGCTTGTAAGTGAGAAGAATTCAATGTGTTTCCTTTGTGTTGTCTCTCTGCGGAGGTTCATGTACATTTCCCAGAATGCCGCAGCACGCCGCTCCCTCTGTCTTCATACAAGCAGCTCTGAGAAATTGGAAAAGTTGCAGCCATAGATAGGAGGTGACCTGGAAACAAAAGCAATCAGGGCTGGAGGAGGAGGATGTGGGGAGCAGCCGCCGCCATCAGGCCCACAGCCCGCCGCTCTGTCAATAAAAGAAGAAATA
>NW_019521614.1:4538-4958 GCF_002814215.2 Seriola lalandi dorsalis | reverse complement strand
AAATAAGAAACAATCTAGAATAAATCAGATAAAGTGGAAATAATAAAGTATAGATAATATAGAAATAAATAATGAAGTGGTTGTGCAGTTTAGTTAATAAGTTAATTCCACATGTTCCTGCTGCTGCAGGTGAAGCTGCTTTAACTTCTTCATGCTGTTACACAGTTCAGTCTGGTGGTTCCCAACCCGCGGGTCGGGCCCCTCCGGGGTCACCAGGTAAACCTGAGGGGTCGTCACATGATTCATGAGCGAGGAGAGAAGAAGAAACCGTTTCACTGAGCTGATGATAACTGTGATCTTTAAAAGAAAAATATTAGCATCATGTTCATGACACACACTTTCATCTTCTCACTGTGTCACACAGTCTGTCTGTCTGTCTGTCTGTCTGTCTGTCTGTCTGTCTGTCTGTCTGTCTGTCTG
>NW_019521614.1:2054-3442 GCF_002814215.2 Seriola lalandi dorsalis | reverse complement strand
TACCCTCGTGAGTGGTCAGACCGCTGCAGTTCCCACAGCAGCGGGATTTAAAATGATGTCCTGGGTGGACTACATTCACCGGGATTCAATTTGGAAATGTATTCATATTTACTTAGTGTACCTGCATTGCATTTGTATAGATCAGCTGGGGGTAAAAGTAAAATTGAGCAAATCGAATCAACATATTGGGACATGTGGGGCGGTTGTATGGAGTCCACAGCCGGGGTCACTCCAATGCCTTTTATGATGTCCCTCTGAAATCTATCTGAATCACATTAAATTGGATATAAAGATGTGCAGACACATACATCACGGTGAATGGTGTGGCGGAGCAGCGCGCGCCAACAATCCCACCTCAACAATCGGGTTATAGAAGCGGCTTTAGATCCTATTAATAATTCACAATCTTGTTAGAAGAGAACAAACATTTCTGTTCAAGCAATTTGAGTTGCTGGATTGTTATTAGAGGCGGGAGGCGGGAAGAGGCTGAGGCGTCACACACACACACACACACACACACACACACACACACACACACACAGAGAGGCTGTGAAATGTGAGCCGGCTGTGTGTGGAAGAATAACTCCATGCTATTTCACAGTCTCTGCTTTCTTTATTAAAGCGCCGTCACAGTAAACATGTCCCGGCCCGACTCAGCTGTGCAGCCGCTTTCCCGCCTCCGACGCATCGGCAGGAGGACGGCCTTTATTACTGAGGACACACGGCCTCGTTATGATGTGCAGCTACATTCATCATTAATAACAGACAATTATTTATCTCTGTTAATCAGTTATAAAATGTCAGAAATAGAATATAACATCGAAGATTTAAAATGATGAAAGCCTTTTATTAATGTTCTAACAGGCAGCGAGCAGATGTTTCCAGATGTTTGACTGTGACATCTGCTTGTTTTACATCTAAATCCTGTCAGTGTGTGAGGATGATGATGTCAGCTCTTCTTCCTTTATTACAGTTTTAAAATCAGGTGTAAAAACGTGTGATGAACAGAATATGGACGGTGAGGACACAGAAGAGGAGAGACATAAAACAGATGTTCACAGCTGGAGAGATAAAATGATCAAATATGATTCAGCAAAATATAAAACGACAATAAGAGACATGGAAGAGTTCAGCAGCTCAGTGGATGATGATTATATCAAAAGAATATATATATATATATATATATATATATACAGTATATAAATGTGTATGTGTCAATATTACTATTTAAAATCTGGACATTTTGGCCTAAAACTTAATTTAAATGATTAATCAGTGATCAATACATTTGGTAGTTGATGATCTGTTGATGTTGTAGTTGTTCCAGCTCTGCAGCAGCTTCTTGTTGCTTTGTACATTTTCAATTTACAATAAAAACACAAAATTCT
>NW_019521614.1:0-456 GCF_002814215.2 Seriola lalandi dorsalis | reverse complement strand
GCTGCGACCCCTCAGGGGTCCCGGACCACAGGTTGGAGAACACTGGTTCAGATCATCTCATGTTGGAAATATGGAAAATATTTGGAGGGAAAAAGTAAAAGAACTGGTGATTAAAGATATTCTCTCCTTCCAGTCTTTATATTTAAATTCTATTTTTTCCTTTTTCTTTGTTCTCTGGCTGTTTGTTTTCTGACTGTTTGTTTTCTGACTGTTTATTATCTGACTGTTTATTGTCTGGCTGTTTATTGTCTGACTGTTTGTTTTCTGGCTGTTTATTGTGTGACTGTTTATTATCTGACTGTTTGTTTTCTGACTGTTTATTGTCTGACTGTTTGTTTTCTGGCTGTTTATTGTGTGACTGTTTATTATCTGACTGTTTGTTTTCTGACTGTTTATTGTCTGACTGTTTGTTTTCTGGCTGTTTATTGTGTGACTGTTTATTATCTGACTGTTTGT
>NW_019521613.1:19349-23425 GCF_002814215.2 Seriola lalandi dorsalis | reverse complement strand
ATCTCGCCTCCATCTTATCAGCACCTCTGTGCCCCGGCTTTTATCAGACACGCTCGACCTTATTACATCCCAGAATAGATTTCACAGGAAATCTCTCATCCAGCACAATAACTGACAGCTACGATTTTGGCGTCTGGGTTCACACCCCAGAGCGCCGGGTGAATTAGCTTGTTAATTGCGAGTCATTCTGAATTACAGGTTTTGTCACTGCCGCTCGACACAGCGAGGCTGCGGTCCATCACAGCTGAGAGTGCAGGTGTGACAGAACCAAACCAAATGATTACAAGGAAATAACTGTTTTTAATTTTGATTTTGACTTCTGCACAGTCTCCTCGGGTCGAGAGAGAAGGGATGAATGATCAGGGAGGAGATTTTAAATCAATAAATATCTATCAGATAATGTTACACACAGCACTGACAGCGATGTCGGTGTATGAGCAGTGACATGTTCCTCATCATACTCATGGCACAGTGAGCTCGTGAAAGGAAAATTATTAATCTAATAAATAAAAATTCAATCCCATTGTTTTCCATCTTAATCTGATGACATCCTTGTTTTTTTTCTCAGAGTTCTTAAAATAGTCGTCAAATAAAGACTAGTTTCAGGTTACATCCCTGTTTATCCAGAGTCATATAAATATGAACCATTTGAGTTAAATTTTGTCATAATCGTAATGAAGCCTTGACTAATCGCCAAAACCACGTTTTGTGAGGTCACACTGACCTTAACCTTTGACCTTTGAACACCAAAATCTAACCAGTTCATCCTTGAGTCCAGGTTAATGTTTCTGCCAAATTTGAAGAAGTTTCGTGGAGGCGTTACGAATATTACTAAGATATTGCTAAAACCACGTTTGGCACCACTGCTCACTGATGCACCGTCAGACTCAATTAATGATCGACAGCTTACAAGCTGTGACATCATCAGAGCATCAGACACAACCTGATACCTGTAACACATTAATCATTAATCAGCCTGTCAAACGACACACAGCCACAGACATGAACACACAGAAACGTTTTGGTTATTAAATCCAGAGCTGTGGAGAAATGTTTCCTCATGACAAAGAAGTGAGTGACGTGAAGTATGGTGCTGTGTGGGACGACAGGACTGCAGCCAGGTGAGTCCATGAACCTGGCTCCGTCACAGGCGCCATTATCCTTTGTATTTATCACTCATGGCGTTGAGACATAACAGAGACGGCTGTTGAACAGGCTTTTCAGACATAAATATATGAGGCTTTGTGATGGAGCCGGCTCTTTGGCTCCGCCTCCAGCTGTGGCCATTTGGAACGGGTAAGAGCACTTATGCCTCTTTTACATGGCTTGACAATTCAGCTTGTTTCATGAATACTGAGCGCTGTAAAAACATTCTGCAGAGTGGCTCAAACATCACTGATGCTCATGAACCCACAGCCAGTTTCCAGCACCAGCGAGGGAACACAACACATATTGGTTGATTGCTGGAGTTGTCTAAAAATGAAACATATACCACATCTGTCAGGTGATACGTTAATACAGACTCGACAATCTGTAAACAAAGGAAAAAAAGATGTTTCTTCATTAATTTTTAATTATAAAACATTTTTCTAGTTAATTTTCTGTCAGTTAAGTAATGGTTTCAGCTCTGCTAGCATACTGGTACAGTACATGACGGATTGCAGTTTGCCATTAAAACCAAAGAAGAAGGGGCGTCGAGTGGCGCAGTGGGTTGAGCAGGCGCCTCATATGTAGAGGTGCTCGCTGCAGTCGGCCCCGGTTGGATCCCAAGAGAACGGGTGAAGTCAGCTAAACAAAGATATACTTTATGTAGATATGTTTTCATGACTTATCCTTATTGAGAACTTTATTGAAGTTAAAGACACTGAATCCTCTCACATCCTTCAGAGTGTCATGGCCTCCCCACAGGAGTGTCCCAAGGCTCAGTACTGGGACCCCCTTTTCTTTGCAGCATACACCTCCTTCTTGGGTCCAAATCAAAAAGCGCACATCAACGCTATGCAGACGACACCCAGCTATACCTGTCATTCCCGCCAAATAACCTCACAGTCTCTGTGGAAATTGGTGTGTCTCTCTAATATATCCACAACCTAACCTTCAACTTGATGTCGTACTTCCTACTTAATGCCAGGGTGTCCTACTGAACTGAAGCTGTGTGTTCTCGCTCACTTGTAAGTCACAGAAGAGTGAGAAAAAGAGAAGAAAGTGAGAAACTATAAAAAGAAAAATCTGATTTAGTCTCTAAAAACTCTTTCCCTTCTCTTCGCTCTCTCCATAACAATGTTATCAAACCACAAATTATGATCCATGTTTTCCTGTTTTTTGTTGTTGGGTGCTACTGCTCAGCACAGCTGTCACAGATTAGCATGTTACCATGGCAACATTGGTCTTAGGCCCGAGTTAGCCTGGGGTTGAGGTCTCTGATGTTTTTGTGTAAAAATGAGTCAGTCTTTATTTTTGTGAAACAATCTGATATTAAACTGATCTATGAGCAACATTAATACTGGCCTAACACTGCAGAGCAGTCTGAGATACCTCTGTGGAGCTAATCCTGGACGTCTCCGTGTACAGGTCTTCAGGACAGACCCAGAGCATCCTGGGAGCTCTTGTGGACAGAGCTGGAGGACGTGGCTCAGGAGACGGACGTATGAGCATGCAGCGAACAACTGATCAACACATGAGGAAACAGTCACTTCTTCTCCCCAGTATCATCCCGTCCTGCTGAGGACAACACATCTCTCCTCTTCCTGATTGTTTTTGTGCTCTGAGCTCATTATGTGAAAGACTCTGAGCTCCTCTCACAGAATCCAATGAGACTTCAGCAGCCACTTTGGAGACTGAAGTGATTCCTGTTTTGTGGTTTCTGGCTTTAATCTTTTCACTGGACTCAGGCTGTCCTCGTTTGACTGCCCACTCCTCCTCCTCCTCCTCCTCCTCCTCCTCGTCCTCGTCCAGAATCACAGTCCTCCTCTTGTATTGTACAATCACACACGAGTCAGCGAGCACATGAACCTGATGTTATACAATCTGCACTGGCTCGATATTTTGAACAGTGAATGGATTTCTGTCTGAACGTCTCTGCAGCGTCAGACTAATGTGCATGATGACAGAACTGACTGACTGTTAATGTTGTATCCGCAACTTTGGGACGTCAAGCAGCACGACAGAGATAATATTACTGTCAGAAAGACGGGAGGAGGAGGAGGAAGGGAAGAGGGTGGAGGATGGAGTGCAGGTGTACAAAAATACACTGTAAAAAAATCCTAATTTTACGGAAAATAACTAAGTTTTCTAACAGTAATTTTCTGTTTTTTTTTTAAATGTGAACAAAAGTCTGTAAAATGACAGAAATGATCAGTGAATTAACAGCCAAACTTTTATTTGGAGCATTATGCCAATAATAATCAATTACATTTATTTCCCATTTTTGTAAAGAAAAAATTACTGTATTATTTATACAGTATGAAGCAAAAGGCAAGAAAGTGAATCTGAACACTGAGGACAGAGAATAATAAACAACTAGAAAACTCCTGGAGAACCTTTGAATGTTGCTGCTGCCTGAACTTCACTCCTCGTTTCAATCTGTACGAAGGACGTGACTTTCAGTTTCATTCATGTCGTAGAGACTCGTCCTGACACCGACCTCAGTCCCTGCAGCCGTCCCTCAGAAAGCCTTTAGAAGCTGTGACGACTGAACACAACAACCTCACACTGATGGTTTAAACACATGTGTCCCCACAACCACAGCAAGACATGTACACACACATGCACATGTATACACACACGTACATGCACTTACAGAAGTTGATCTGCTATAAAGCTTTACCACTACATCCCCATATAGACGATCGCTTCTAAGATCAAACTTTGATGACCTATGACCTCGTAGCTTTTTGAGACTCTTATTTTGAAAGTGTCTGTGCTTCTGTGTTTGGCAGTATAAATTGCCAATAGCCAATAATTCCCTCGTACCATGTTGAGACTTTTATTTTGAAGGTAATCCAAACCGTTGAGATGGTGTTTGTGTGTTTCTGTCAATATAAATATATATATATACTGTATATGTGTGTGTGTGT
>NW_019521613.1:17581-18829 GCF_002814215.2 Seriola lalandi dorsalis | reverse complement strand
ATATAGTATTTTTTAATGTAACACTTGTGGCCATAACATTGTTCAGTCTGATCAGCTCTGCTCTTCCTGGTTCCCTTCACCCTCACTGTCGTATTACACTCTCTGCCCCGTGTCAGACATACAGTCACATGACCTTTGGACTCCACTGCAGCTGTAACAAACTGTCAATAGTTTAAAACATTAGATTCATATTTCATAGTCCTCAGCCATTATAGTTAATATCAGTGTGCTGATCCAACAGCATCACTTATTTAGAGGGAGATTGTTACTGGAGCAAATAAATATTAACTGTCTCACACATTAGGACTCATGATCAATAATGATTATACTTGTTACTAAAGATTCTGTTTCACTGTTGATTCAACTACTTCTTTTTATTAAACAAACTTACGTATGACAGTGAAATTCATGTCGGGGTTTTGAGGGAAGTTGGACCCAAATGCAGCCAAAACTTGGGGAACGGTGCAGACAGGTTTATTAACCAGAATAACAGACATGAACAGACGACGTGAACAAACCCAGAACTAAACAGACAAACGGGAGCACAAGGACTATATAGACAAGGGAGGCAAGGTGATTGAACACAGGTGAAACACATCAGGGCGACAATCACCACAGACACAGAACCAAGACAGGAAGCAAAAACACTGACACACAAGGAAACCAATTACAAAATAAAACAGGAAGTACAAAAGTCCAAAACAAAACTAACAAAAAGTGTCTGCCATAGCAAACCATGAGAATTCAGCTTTAACTTCATCCACAACTATTTTTTGATTTTAAATAGTTACACTTGATTGTAAATTGTACACTACAGTCTTTAATTCATCCATTTATTATTCTTTCACACGTTTCCAGTGTTGTAAATTGTTTTTTTATAATGTCCAATAAAGTTATTTATGAAGCTCTTGCTTTCACTTTGTTGATGGTTTTTATAGAACACATCTGGTATGAATTTTCACAACAGTTACACGTACAGCATTTTGTGACTATTTCTATGTTAGCTTTAATTAACAACATAAATACTAGAAATATTTAAATGTTGTCCGACAACACTGACAATGAAGGATCAAGAAACATGCTGATGTTAATCGGTAAATACTTTCACCTGTGGAGGTGGTGACAGTGCTCGAGATGATCCATCACTTATCACTGTTTAATATTTATAATTTATAATATATTATAATTTGAAAAATGAACATTAAAAAAACTTGAAACTAGCGAGTCAGACCATAAACACGAAACGTT
>NW_019521613.1:15823-17301 GCF_002814215.2 Seriola lalandi dorsalis | reverse complement strand
AAAACATCTTATATGGGGATGATAATAATAATAATATATGATAAAAGTATTAAACAACATCTTTAGGCTGCCAAGGAGCCAGTATCAGTTCATTCCAGCCTGTGCACACAGCTGATAATTATTAATGTGCACTCAGTTGACAATTTATTAGGAACATCCAGCTAAAACTAATATAGTCTAATACAACAGTCCTTCATGAAGATTATACTGTTTATACAGAGGTGTTTCTGTTATTCAGCCTCTTTGTTGATATAAATGGGTTGGAAAAAATAATAGAAATTTTTTTTTTTTAAATGGAGACATTGTAAGATGTGACATATATTTTTGTCGACAATATATTATAAGTATCACCTCGATCTCCAAAATAAGAGGTGTTCTCTTTAAAAGAAAAAATAAAATAAAAAATAGCCGTTATTTATTTTCATATTATTTTATTTTTTCAAAGCTACAGGGAGCCACTGCAGAAGGGCTGAAAAGCCGCAGATTGTCGACCCCCGGTGAAGGTGGACAGGATGGAGGGATGAAGGACAGAGGACATGAGAATGATGGACTATTGTAAGAGATGAGGAGGGAAAAAGAAACAGAGAGGAGAGATTGAAAGGAGGAGGGGGAACGAGGACAAAAGGCAATTAGGACAAAAAGACAGATGAGAAAAAAGAAAGGAAAGGATGACAAACGAAAAACAAGGAGACAGAAGAATGGAAAAGAAGAAAGGAGGAGGAACATGGAGAGAGGAAAGAGACAAGACAAGGAATGAGGTAGAGGAATAGAAGCACATACAAGAAGCAGAGGAGGAAAGAAAGGAAATGAAAGTGAAGAAACAAAAGCAGAAAGAGGGAAGGATGTGGAGTAAAGTTAAAGGTGGAGGAGAGAACGACCAGGTGAAAGAACGTAGAGGAGACAAAGAGGAGAGGCGAGGAAAGGTAGAAGACAAATGGAGATGGAAGGAAGAAATGAAACCATTATGTGTGCGTACCTGTGTGGGCGTGGCTTCCACTCCCCCCTCCCCGCTGATTCACCTGCACAGCTGTGTCTCATCACCTCGTCAGCTCACCAGAAACCTGCAGCGCTTAGTCTAATCCTCTCTGAAACCCCTCCCTCACCTGCTCACCCGTCACCTGTCCAAGACTTTTCACAATAAACTGCAAACGTTTGAACTTTAACTTTGCCTCTGTGTCTGGGTTCTGCCGTTGGGCGGGAAAAGTTGGTCAAGGGAGAAGGAGAACGGCGTGATGAACAAACGTGTGGAAAACAGAAAGTAGAGAATGTGGGAATGGAAACAGAAAATAGACGGAGATAAGAACAGGAAGAAGAAAAACAGAAATAAAAGAAAGGAGTGAGGTAGTGGTGAAACGAGGCAGGTGGAGGTGCTGAGTTCACCACTAATCAGGTTACCTGCCTTGCCCAAGGGCATCTTGAGAAAAGTAGTTAAGAGCAAGGCATCGTTTGGACAGGAGAGGGGGAGGGGAGGAGTCACA
>NW_019521613.1:3472-13472 GCF_002814215.2 Seriola lalandi dorsalis | reverse complement strand
ACAATAATTAAGTCATTAATAATTAGGGCTTTTAAGAGTCAGCGACAGGAACATTTTCATGAAGCAGCCGGACCAAAGATAAATCCAAGCAGCAGCCGATCACCGAGAATTCAGCTGCTGTCAGAACATGAGACGACACGGGGCTGAAGATGCAGCCCAGAGCTAAACCCACCGCCGCCACGGCAACACTATACTTCCTGTTTTCATCCCCAGCGACAGTGTCATTTAACACCTTCATCATATTAAACCGTCTCTTACCTCTCTCCACTAAATGCAGCCAGCGTTTTTGACTCGTGTGATTGAGACGATCTGCAGACGGAGGGCGAAGTGAATGTGACACTGATGCAGTTATTACCGTCACCGTGAGTCTCTGAGGAGTGAGACAGCACAACGAGTCCTGCAGCTTTTTTACATGACAAACTTTTCATTTATGACGAGATTTATTTCAGATGTTCGGGGGGTTTTTTTTTCTTTTCTTTTCCATCAGGACGGCGCCTCGACAATCTCTCCGTTTTGAAAAGAGTCAAACACAAACGCTGTAAAGACGGTGAGGCAGCAAGACCTAAATTAAACTGTCAAGTCAAATCAGATTCTCTGAGTTGATGCGTGTGTGTGTGTGTGTGTGTGTGTGTGTGTGTGTGTGTGTGTGTTTCACAGTTAGGATCAGCTGAATGAGGTGAGTTGTCATTGAAAATATGCTGAAGAATAAAGCTGAGGGTTGACAGTGGGGGATTGGGGGGGGGGGGGCGCAGTAATAACCAAGCTGGATATTATTCCCGTGTTTTTTCCACCGGGACTCTGGGTAATGACGCTTGTGCTGCTCGTCCCGACTCGCTTTGTCCTGGCCAGAGTCAGAGTCCAGTGAACACGCTCGGCGGTCCGCCGGCGTTTGGCAGCAACGCCAAAACAGAAATCGATTTTCTAAACTTTGGAAACTGTCAGCTGAAGCAGTGGCAGGCGTTCCGCCACCGGAGGCAGCGTCGCTCAAACACATTCATGTTCATGTTCCCCGGAGGATGAATCTCTCTGACTGTCTGATCTCCTTCCTCCAGCTTCATCATCACCATTGGATGAAGGATGAACTGTAATAACTGTTTTCCTCTGGCGCCACCATCAGGTCAAACTTTTAATCTGTCCAAATTCATGCGAAACTAATGTCATTCCCATCATCCTCAGCTGTACGTTGTGTTAAGGGCTCTTGTGTTGTACCGCTTTCGGTACAGTCCACGTGTTAATTTATTTACTTATTGTAACCATGACAACCAAGGTCCAAGGTCTCATCCATCTTTCGAGAAGCATGTTCCTCCACTCGTTTACTCAGTTTTTCTTTTCTTTCACTTGTTACCTGTGTAAGTCCCTGACATCTGTTCCCAGGTGTCCACACCTTGGTTGCTGTTCCCGCCTCATCAGAGAACCGGCAGAACCTGAGGAACCTGAAACTCATTTAGCTCGTCTCGCAGCACAGAGAGATCTGACTGGTTGTTTTTAATAAATCACGCCGGTGTGGAACAGAGAATCCAGGAGTCGTGTTCAGGATGAGCTCTGACGAGTTCATTGGACGCAGCAGGGAAAAGGTCGTCACAGTATCAGAGCCACAGACAGGTGCAGAGGGAAATTAGAACAGAACGAGGTGAAATGTTTTTCCCCTCGAGGAAAAGATGAAGCGACGGGACATCGCAGGAAAAAGGAAGTGGTTTATTGAAGCACTCTATTGTGTGTAGTGTCGCATCACGCTGAACACCTGGGAAATGAGAGAGGAGAGAGAGTTTAATGGCTGCCAGCAGTTTTCAAGAGGCCACACACACACACACACACACACACACACACACACACACACACACACAATGTTATGCTGGGAACACACTCAATCTTCCTACACACAGTTTACCTTGGATAATGGCCGCCAGCAGGCTGCTCTAATGATTAAGGAGACATCTGTAAATTGTAGCGTCTCCCAATAGATATCATGTGAGGCGTTTAGGGGACGTCTGTAAATTGTGGTGTCTATCAGACTGCATATCAAGCGTTACAGGACATCTGTAAACTGTATGGGGTTTCCTTCAATGGACTTCGCCTTCTTTCCTCTTTCCAGAGTCTGATGAACCACTGATGAAAACCAAGACGTTGCACAGCCGCCACGCACACGCCATGCACACGCCACGCACACGCCACACACACGCCACGCACACGCCATGCAGCCTTAAAGCGGAGTCTGCTGGTTTAAACAGGAGGCAGCTTCAGTTTGTTTGTGTTTGATGCGATGTGACAGTTTGGAAACTTTCCTGCTGCTCTGAACGTTTCGCAGCAGATTCAACACAAGAGGTTTGAGTTTGGAAACGCTTCAGATATTAAACTGAAGCAGGGAGGAGCCGTTATCTGAGATCAGCGGCAGTTTACAGAGTTGCTGCTTTGTTCCAGTGAAGGTTTTAAAAGAGGATTTTGACCCATGATGCAGATGGTGAAATAACATTTACATGACGCTCTGTGCTGATGATCTGGGATGTTTCTGGATGGCACAGATATAAAGGACTGTGGGCTTCCTGCTGGTGTCTCTGCACAGGGCGCCTCAGAGGATGAAGACGAGGAAACTAGGCTGTCATCTTCAGGAAATCAGCAGGAGGGAGAAGAGGAGGGAGGGAGAAGAGGAGGGAGGGAGGGGGCTGACCAGTTAGATGCAGCCTTGTCTCACTGCTCTGTCAGCAGCACCTGTCGCACCTCTCCACGTGCAGCGCACCGACCCGTTTCCTGTCAGCGAATCACGACGCGGCGTCACACGGGAGCGAGGAGACAACTGCACTTCTCCCCGGCGAAGGGATTCGGTAATCGTTGTTAGTCGGGGGTAAAAATAAACTCCATCTCCTCGTCATGTGCACGGGTGAAAGCCCAGCGTGCTTCACACATCTGGAGCCACAGCTGTAGAGCGCGGTCGAGCCTCCTCTCCGAGGTCAGTTCACAGCTGAGCTCAGGTCGCCGTCGCCGTACGTCACGTCGTTGTTCTGTCTCTCTGACGCAGTTTCAACTTAACTCTCTGTTTATTCTGTCTGATGATGTCGTGATCATAAAATGATGATTTGCTCTGCAGCCGTTCGGGGGAACGAGCACCTGTGGTGTTTCGTGCTCGTTCCACCGTCTGAAAACACACACTGAAAAATACATGAACGAGAACAAGCAGAGAGGAAGGTTTAACAGGCTGTTTCCTCCTTTTCTTTCTCCTCTCTCACTCACCACAAACTGTGTGTGGGAAGAAAACTCAGTTTCAAATAGGACGCATCATTAGTCCGTTAATGTTTTCCTCTCAATTGCCAATAAATGAAGGTGATTTCCTACATTGAGAGTGAATGTGAGGCCTGAGAGACGAGAGCAGCTGTACGACAGATCTCTCAGCTGCTGCCGCCTCAATTACATCATTGTGTGTTGAACATTTTATGCTTTTAATGGCGTGTTTCGTCATGTGGATTGTGTGTATTTCTTATTGTACATTCTGTAAGAGAAGCCAAAGACAATAAAGTCAATCAATCGATAAAACAAATAAATTCATTTCATTGATGACTCACGAATTTACTAATTTCTGAAATGTAAAAAAAACAATCAGACTGTAAATAAAGATGGACGTCGCCTCTCTGACGTCACCCAGAGGTTTCTGAAGCTCAGAGTGAGCTGCTCCACAGTCGCCATCTTGGCAGCGCCTGACTCCGCCCCCTAACTCCCAGCTAATCCAAAAATGGTCAAAGGGGAGGGGCCTGTGTGGAGCTGAGACGATGGTGCATGCCGGCTTGTGCTGAGCATCCCCTCACCCACCTGTCACTCAAAGAGGCCATGCCTTCGATTCTGCATAACTTTGCGTTGCGTCTTTGTGTGACTCCTGTCGCCTAGCAACCTTAACAACGCGTAACTTTTTTGTTCATCAAAGCTTGAGGTTTTAAGTCTCTTAGTTTTAACAGTTGTACCGTGACGCAGTGCTGACATTTAACAGTGTCATCCTCAGACACTCTGTCGGTGTTGTTTGCTTTCATTACCGGCTCGCAATGAATCTTGGGATATGTAGGATCCACCTGTTGGATCCTTGGTTGCCCAGGAAGAGAAGGACACATGTAAAGGAACCATCGGTCTTCAGATGCAGCGTCTGAGACGCACTGACGACGTCCTTTACAACAAACCTGCTTCAGTTCAGAGAGAAGAATTCAACGGTTTCCACAGAGCAGCAGAAGAGCTGCACATGCTGCCAGGCTTCATGTTTGTTTGCTCTGTGTGTGTTTTTCTTCTTTTGTGTCCTCAGGTGAAAAACACAGATCAGCGGGGGTCTTTGTTTCGGCGGCGAGCCAGCCGTGCACTCAGGCCGACCGCCGCGCCGCCGCTCCACAGGAGATGCTGCTGTCGACCGCAGCTTCACTGTGACTCAACCTTCAGTGTGAGCGCTGCACTTCACCACGTACGTCAGAGCGAGTTCACGCCGACTGACAGATCTACATTCAGCAGCTCAGACACGTTTTCAATAACCTGCCAGCTGTTTGCGGCGCGAGCTTTCGTCTTTACTGACGTCCCACAATCCTCCTCTCTGCTCCGGCCAGATACGTGTGGAGGATGAAGAGAACTCTGCCGGGAGTTTGGCATCACATCACTGAAAGTGCAGAAATGAGATTAAAATATGCACACACACACACACACACACACAGACGACATACGCAGGGGTTTATACATCCGACTGTGTGACAGGTGTTACTGAGAAGCTCAGGTGAGTTGGTTCGTCCACCTTCAGCTCTGGATAAATTACACTTACAGCTGAGTCCTAACAACTGCAGTCTGTGTCTATAGGATGGTTGTTAGAGTAAGACTATGCCATTCCTCCAGCAGCAGTTGCCATAGCGACAGATCATAAAAGTTACAGGTTATAACTTTAAACAAAGTGTAGAAATGACTCGTAGACGTCTCAAACCAACCGGCTCCAGGACTCGATGTAAATGTGACGACCTGTCGACGAGCCACAGGAGGAGAAGCTGTTGATATTCTTTTACCATCGGCCTCATCGGAGCTGAAGACTGTTTAACCTGGACTCACGACGTGTCAGGTGGACTCCTGCAGGACAGGAGGGCCAATCAGGGGAAGCCGTGAGGCGAGACAGTATCTGGTCTGCAGAGACTCCGGCCTCGGTTTCATCCTCCTGAGGGAACAGAGAGAGCGGGAAAAAGAGCAAAGCGGGAAAAAGACGGAGACTTGGGTTTAAGCGGCTGCTGGATAAAGGTCAGGATGTCGTTCCTCAGGGAATACTGCAAAGAATATCACATCAAATATCAAATCCCCGCTGCACCTGTGGGTGTGAAGGTTGTGACCCAGTTTCATTTGAAGCATGAAAACATCCACAGAAGCTTCACTGCTGCAGTTTAATCCACTTTTCCATCGTCCGTCTGTGTGTTCAGGACGTTACAACACTGTGTCTCCCACTCCTCCTCTGCCGCCTCCATCTTTTCCCTGCTTGACATTTCCTTTTCTCTCCAGCGCATCATTCTTGTTTTTCATCTTGTCTCTGTTCTGGTTTGTCGCCCCCCCCCCCCCCCAGTGATTTGTCTGTTTCTTTGAGGTTGTGGATTTTCGTCGCAGCTCTCCTGTGGGTGTAAATTTTAAACTTTAAACATCCTGAACATTGGTTAAAAAAGCGCCGGCTGACGACACGTCACACAACCGGAGACGTTGGTGCCGGGGAAGAAGAAGCTTCACTGAAGAGACTCAGACCGTGTCACAGTCACAGTTTTCTAAGGTCCTTTTTATTCACAGTCATAGAAAAGTCTTGAGTCATGGCTACAAAGTGTTTTCTGAGATCACAGTGAACTTGACCTTTGACCTTTGACCACTATAAGTGTATGTTTGTGTAAAATTTGAAGGGATTCCCTTGAGGAGTTGCGTTCACGAGGCTAAAATCATGTTTTGTGAGGTCCCTGTGACCTTTGACCTTTGACCATTTGCTACCAAAAATCGAATCCGTTTGTCCTTGAGTTCAAGTGAACGTTTGCACCAAGGTTGAAGAAATTCCTTCAAGGCGTTACAGAGATATTGTGTTTAGCGAGGTCGCCGCCATGGCGTGTTTGCATCTACCAGACATGACTGAGAAATTACCCACAAACACTAGGGACAGGATTCAAATCACAGATCACAGCAGGTAGTGTTAAATTCATATTTGACCTGAGCTTCATTAGCTTTTACTAGTTTCTGCTTTGAGTAAAAAGTTTTACAGCGTAGTCCCAAAGGTTTTGTCTCATATTTTAGTTTAGATTTTTAATTAAAGAACCGTCATTACCCACCATGCCCCTCTGCAGCTGTGATAACCGGCCACAGCAGAGAACAGACACACCTCATGTTCAGCTGTTCCCCTGACAGCAGCAGCGTCCGACTGAACACCGTCTCACACACAGATGAACTTTAAACCTTTGAACTGATAAAAGAGAAACCAGTGAGAAATGGACTCGGTGGTCCAGACCGGACCGGACCGGTCTGGACCGGTCCAGGGTTTCTGTCCTTCAGACTCAGTCTGTTAGTGAAGGAGCTGCTTCCCAGCAGGTGGACGGTGAAGCCTCAGAGACGTGTGCAGATGCTGGAACAAATAAGAAGGGGCTTGTTTAAAGATGCTTATTTAGTTCAAACATCCTGTGATTGAATTCATTTCAGAAGGGAGTCACATCCGGATTAAGAAAACTGGAAATAGTTGATTCTCATCATTTTATAATTGGCTTTACAAACACCTGTGATCGTCAAACAAATCCCCCGACAGATCCACAGGAGGATAAATGAATATGGTTGAAGCACCATCTCACACTCTCCAGTCTTTCATTATTTTTACTTCTCTTCTTTGTCTCGTCCCTAAGAACTAAATCAAACTGTTGCGTTGTCCCCGGTGAACTCGCTTCCTCAGCTCGGAGGTAAAGAACCTGAACCGCTGCATGAAGGGAAACAAAAGGACGAGGCTGAAACCAAGAAATATGCAAAGAAAACAGCCTGGGCTCCAAGTTCACAGGACTGTCAGAGGTCCATGTCCTAAACCAGCATGAATATTAAATGAGAGAATGTCATTTAATCTGAGGTTCGACGGCGCAGCAGGAAGGAGATGGAGACATTTCACCGAGCAGGAAACAAGTCTCTGTGCTTTTGTTTTGAAGGTCAGCAGCCTCTCACATTCACAAGTAAAGGAGTAAAAAAATAAAATAAAAGCATCTCAGCTGCTGCGTCTCGTCAGACAGAATGAGTCTCCAGCCTCGGGCCGCCAGCGTGATGCATTCAGGAGCCTCCGGAGGAATAACAATATTATCACAGCTTCAGCGTTAAGTCTCTTTTCTGAGAACCAGATGGAAAAGGAGGGGAACTTATGTGACACGCTCACATCCATGGATAATAATGCTGTTTACTGTTTACTGTAGTTATGTGTCTTGCTGATGAAAAAACTGGTTTCCATGGTAACCTGCAAACAGCAGGCTCCTCGTGATGATACTGCCTTCCAAAACCTCAGAGCAATACCCTTTTATTTATCTGCTCTTCTACTTTTTATTCAAGGCTTTTTAAATGAGTCTTTAGAGTCTGAACAGTCTGATGTGTCGTGGATTTTTACTATTTGAGTAAAGTGCAGGAAAGATTGTTGGACCTTCTTTAAAAGTCATTTTATATGCAGGTGTTCAGCTGGACAGACAGAGACATTTGGCCTTTTGCATTTTAAGTGGAAGCAAAATTGGGGAAATCAGAAACAGATTAGGTCCCATAGATTACATTACAGGAGTTGAGTAAAAGTATAAATTCTCTGTCACGAGTTAAACAAGAATAAATAAAATAAATCCAGTTAGTATCAACAATAATTGTCAGAGAAATTAACCTGTGCGTCTAGAAGCTCGGTCTTACACCAGTTGGTGAACCGCTGTAGCTGCTGAGCTAACCGCTAACGCTCTCGTCCGACACGCTAACAAGTTGATGTGCCGCTTTTCAACAAAACAGGCCGTTAAAAGAGTTTTACATCGGACAGAAAGGCCTTGAATAAAGATATAAAAGAAACACAAGGTCAGAGTTTGTTGCTGAAAAACCAAATTCTGCTTCTCGTTAGTCTGAGATTCTTAATTTGTCTGCGCTCTATTCCCCGCTGGCACTTTTTCTCGGCATTAAACATAATTTCATTCAATAAAAAGTTTTATTGAAAGGGGAAAAAAGGGTTTCCTGACAGTGTGTGTGTTAATTTACAGTTTAATGAGCCGTGGAAACGTGTCTGTTCCCTCAGGACGGTCGCTCGCTTCTGCCGTCAGATCGACATCTCTAAATACTACAATACCCATGAGCCTCCACCAGCATCGATATGGAGATTCATATTTCATATTAATAGTTCCTGATATGGTTTGTTCACAATTTCAATTATTCGCCAAAAAACATCTCATCAGTTCCCCTCATTAAAAAATCCATTATCTATAAACTGCTAATTTCAAAAGCTTAATTCAAGACTCCAGAACTTTGTCAACTCATCCATATACGATTACACATTA
Organism: Seriola lalandi dorsalis; assembly: GCF_002814215.2. Taxonomy (NCBI): domain Eukaryota; kingdom Metazoa; phylum Chordata; class Actinopteri; order Carangiformes; family Carangidae; genus Seriola; species Seriola lalandi. The sequence goes on along the minus strand of NW_019521613.1, from coordinate 4,968 downwards.
ACGATGAAATGCCGCTTCACTCAGGTGCTTTAATTATATTATATTAAAATATATGAGCGGCGGAAAAACAACACAGTCGATATAAGAAACACAGACAAGAGCAAAACCAGTCAGTGTTTGTCACCTGGGCTCAAACTAGTTGTGATGTCATAAATCCTGCAGGTACATGTTCATCATCATCATCATCATCATCATCATCATCATCATCATCATCCTCCTCCTGCTGAGTTTGAGGTGGAGGCACATTTACATTGTTTTCTACAGCTACTTTGTAAACTCAAATCCTGAGGGCTGTGCTGCATGACTGAAATGATACCACAGAAGAAGAAGAAAAGGAAGAATCTGTGCTGTTGCTTAACGATGAAGCTCGTTTCAACGCGACCAGCTTCATGTGTGAGCGTGAGCGGGCGTGTCGGATTTAATCGGATGGTAGTTGTGTGATGACATAAGGTGTAATTAAAATGAACACTGTAAATATGTGCAGGTTGTTCACTGTGATGTGAACATTGTTTTCTGTGTCCTTATTGATCTTGTTGTTGATCAGTGATGCAGCTGCTGTTCTCCACATGTTGTTTCCACGCTGAGATATTGAACATTTGGAGTTCAAGCACGTCGGCGGCGTTACGTCGAATCTGTGACGATCATGTCACGGTCCATTTACTGCAACTTGCATATATTTCAGTTTTGAACCATTTTCCAAAGAAGCTGCAGTTACTTTCTGTTTATCTTCCGTCAACATGCAGTAACTGGAGATTTCCACAGATCCTCATATCAGAGGTGAGAACAGCTGCAGGACTTAACTCTCTGCCTGATCAGCTGTCGGAGAGAGGAAACCTGCTGCGGTGAAGGAGGATCTGAACGGTGTCATCAGGGAGGCAGGGATTAAAAACAGGGCAGCGTGATGGACGAGGATCTGCTCCTCCAGAGACGCCCCTCAGGCTCGAATCGATTCGATCCATCGGGACAGAATCAGAATCAGAACATCGATGCAGCGAGGCTTCAACTAAAAATACTTTCCTTATACCGTAGATCAATCTGCCAGTTCATTCATTGATTAATTGATTTTTATGTTCAGTCAACAAAAATGTGTACAGGTGTTCCTAATAAATCGCTCAGTGCATGTACAGGTGATTTCCTCTTAATTGGGTTGCTAACATTAAGCCGTCAGGAATCACCAGGCTGCTAGTTAAACTGCTTACAAATAATCTATAAAAAAGTGATGTATTGATTATTAATAAAATCACTAGAAACTCTGTTTAACGCTGCTTTGTTAGAAAGTGGTGAAAATGGGACACAGCACAAAATAGAACTTATTTGTATTTGGTTTATCACATTGTTCTAATATCATTTAAGTTAATGACTTTGTCTATTTTGATTATGAGCAACGCTAATGTTAGCTAGTTTCTAACTTTAGCCTTAAGTTACAGTTTAGTTAATTAATGTTAGCTAGTTTCTAACTTTAGCCTTAAGTTACAGTTTAGCTAATTAATGTTAGC
>NW_019521613.1:0-3168 GCF_002814215.2 Seriola lalandi dorsalis | reverse complement strand
AATGTTAGCTAGTTTCTAACTTTAGCCTTAAGTTACAGTTTAATTAACTAATGTTAGCTAGTTTCTAACTTTAGCCTTAAGTTACAGTTTAGCTAATTAATGTTAGCTAGTTTCTAACTTTAGCCTTAAGTTACAGTTTAGCTAATTAATGTTAGGTAGTTTCTAACTTTAGCCTTAAGTTACAGTTTAGCTAATTAATGTTAGCTAGTTTCTAACTTTAGCCTTAAGTTACAGTTTAGCTAATCAATGTTAGCTAATTTCTAACTTTAGCTTTACGTTACAGATACTAATTAATGTTAGCTAGTTTCTAACTTTAGCTCCGGGCCCCTCTTCTGATTGGCTGACCAAGGTTCCAGTGATTCCTGTTTGAGCTGAATCCTGAGTCACAGACTTTTTAAGACATTTTGTCCTCTTGACTTCTGAAGTGGAAAACACATCTTTACAACACTGTTGTTGCATGTGAGGAAACTGTCATTACATGCAGCAATGAAACAAAACAAAACCAAACCCTTAAAATGGCAAAAGAAATAAAAAATAAAATAAATATCAAAAAGTTTCAAGCAACATGCTGAAAGCAGTCGGCCACGTTACAGGAAGGTGCTGAGTGAAAACATGCAGGGTGATTAATGCAGCAGAAGAACATGTGGAGGGAGATCAGCGCAGACACTTACATCACAATCAGTTTAATCCCACTTCTTCCACATTGTTCCAGTTTTATTCAGATATTCAAAAACATGTCGTTTGTTCAGTTCAAGTGTTCGACAGTCGTCTAATCTCTCTCTAAACACACGGAGACAAAGAGACGAGAATGTGAGACTTATAAAGAATAAACGGATCATTTCCTCGCCGACATCAGGATCAGTAAAAAGCCCGAGGAGGGAAACCGCAGCTGCAGGCGCCACTTTGATGTCGCTGATCATATTGGCAGAGAGGGTGTGAAACTTGGAGGGAAACTGTTAAAAATAAGATTATAAATCTCTCCTCTCCTCCGTCTGTCATCCTTTACTTCTCTTCCTCTTCTCCTCTCCTTGTTTCCTGTCTTCTCTCTCTTCATGTCTCCTTCTCCCAACCTAACCTGACCTCCTCTATCTTTTCCTCCTCTCGTCCTCTATTTTCATTGTCATTTTTTCCTCTCCTCTTTCTTCCTTTACTTGTCCAGGCCTCCTTCCTCTTCTCATCCTTCCCTCTCCTCTCTTCTCTCCTTTTCCGTTTCCTTTGGGTCCTAATTTTCCCCTTTCCCTTTTTGTTCTCCTCCTTCCTCCCTCTATAATCTCTCCCTTCCTATTTCCTCCTCGCCTCCTCTCCTGTCTCACTAACCTCTGATCTTTTTCTCACGGCCTCTTCATCTTATCTTCATCTCACCTTGCTCCTTGTTTCCTCCTCTCTAATTCCTTTTCTTCTCCCAACCTCCAATCTTAATTTGTTCTCTCAGGATTTCCTCTCCATCCTTTCTGTCCTACTTCTCCTTTTCCTAATCTACCGGTTTGTTGTAAAGAATTAGTTATAAATTCATAAATGCATGAGGTGATTATAAAGATCAGCTGTGATTGAGGCCGAGCAGAGCAACAGCCTCCACCTGCACTGACCTGGATTTATTCTCACTGGTACAAGTTGCCTTTGATTTTGAATTAATTCTTATTACAATTATTATTTTTAATGAAGATTTAATGATGATTTTTATTTTTTGTATTGCAGTTTCATAACATCCAAAAACTTCTTTTAACACAACTTTTTGTGTTTTAGTCGCAACAGTCCCGGAGAAAGCTGTGAAACGCTGGAGCCACTGTTATTGTGTTATATCACGGATGTGTTATTTAAAGGATTTCCCATCAGCCACTGGGAGTAAAGATGAGGAGTATTGTCTGGTGTTTCTTCTTCTTCTCTGGCTCCCTCTCAGACGTCTCGGCTGCAGAGAACTAACACTAAATAAAAACCAAAACTATCTGTGTTTCCAGACACCAGCGGGAACAAGTGGGCGAATACGTTTGGATTTGGATGAATTAACCCTAAACATGTGTCTGTGCTCGGTGTGAGCGGCATTCATGGGGGGGGGGTTATGTGGCGGCTGCACGTCTCAGCCTCATCACACCAAAACAACCACGAACACGAACCTCCATCCTCAGACACTCACACACCCACCTCCAGCCACGATGGCGGCCATGTTGGAGGCTGTCAGAGTCAGATACGACCCGCCTCAGTTAAATACAGGTTTTAGTTCTTCCCTTGAGCGGACAGGAAGCTGGGTGTCCCAGTGCATCACCAGCTGTCAGTGCTTAAAGTGACTGAGTACATTTACTATCTGCCACCTCACAACAGTTGTAGGTACTTCGACTTTACCTGAGTATCTCCACTTCACTCTGCTTCATACTGTTACAGAACTCCTCTCCTGGATTATAATGTATTCTAACGGCTGGTTTACTCCCCTTTTATTTGACAGCACTAGATACTAAGTATTATTTATTATATTTATATTTCATAAAAGACACATCACCTTTTCACACATGAAGAAAAATGGTCTGTATTTGTCTTAGTCTGTGTGTGAAACGTTTCAGTCTGACCAATCAGCGTTCGTTAGCAGAGTGCTGGTGTTTCATGGGTAACATCATCTTCCCTATAACAATGAGGACATTGGTATTTTTCATTTCAGTTCTGATACATAATCAATACTATATTTGCAAAAACTAAAATAACATTTAGCAGGTGTAAAGAATTATTTTAGCTCCGCCCTCTCCTGCGCCCTCCAGGGGAATCGCAGCCAATTTCGGTTCGGTGGTATCGAACGATGACTCGTCAGAAAAGTCTCATTCCTGTATGGTGACAGTTTGGAAGCGGCGCCTCCCTCCCTGCGACACGAGGACGCGCCTGAACGTCTCTGGAGGATGACGAGCTCACGAGGGAGAAAATAACTGAGGCAGAAACTGCTGCTTGTTTTGCAGCTTGTTTCGCTGCGATGTTCCTCACAGCTGCTGATGAGGCCCTTTGAGGCGTCTGCTGAATGGATGCGACTGATTTCACAGCTCATGTAATCGTCGAGCACCAAAACCTCCCCAAACCCCCTGGGTCTCTTTTTTGTTATCATCTTTCAGGGCAGCGCCGGAACGACACGACTCCCCCTTTTATCCTGCTGCGCTAAATGTCCAAGGGTGAGTCGAAATGAGAGAGAGGAGA
>NW_019521612.1:0-660 GCF_002814215.2 Seriola lalandi dorsalis | reverse complement strand
CTCTGAACCACGAACATAACATTTCCAGAAGCTTTTGTAGTATTGCATAAAAACGTCATAGTATAGTAAGGCATAAAAATGTTATAGTATAGTAAGGCATAAACATGTCAAAAATTGTCATAGTATAGTAAGGCATAAAAATGTCATAGAATAGTAAGGCATAAAAATGCCAAAAAACTTCATAGTATAGTAAGGCATAAAAATGTCATAGAATAGTAAGGCATAAAAATGTCAAAAAATTTCATAGTATAGTAAGGCATAAAAATGTCATAGAATAGTAAGGCATAAAAATGTCAAAAAATTTCATAGTATAGTAAGGCATAAAAATGTCATAGAATAGTAAGGCATAAAAATGTCAAAAAATTTCATAGTATAGTAAGGCATAAAAATGTCATAGTATAGTAAGGCAAAAAGTGACATATTATCATAAGGTAGGCCAGGTCCAGGCCTTGAACCATAACTTTCAGATTGCAAGGCTAGAGCTTTAACCACTGAACCACCAACATACTCTTTCAAAATTGTATTGTATTAAAGCATAAAAATGTCATAGTAGAGTATGACAAAAAAAGGTAAAAAAAAACGTCATACTATAACAAAGCATAAAACCGTCATGGTATAGTATGGCAAAAAATCAATAAAAAAAAAATCATAGTATATTAA
>NW_019521611.1:0-834 GCF_002814215.2 Seriola lalandi dorsalis | reverse complement strand
AAAAGTCATAAAAACGTCATAGTATAGTAAGGCATAAAATGTCATAGTATAGTAAGGCATAAAAAGTCATAGAAATGACATAGTATAGTAAGGCATAAAAAGTCATAAAAACGTCATAGTATAGTAAGGCAAAAAAAGTCATAAAAATGGCATAGTATAGTAAGTCATAAAAAGTCATAAAAACGACATAGTATAGTAAGGCAAAAAAAGTCATAAAAGTGACATGGTATAGTAAGGCATAAAAGTCATAGTATAGTAAGGCAAAAGAAGTCATAGGAAAGTCATAGTATAGTAAGGCAACAGAAGTCATAAGAAAGTCATAGTATAGTAAGATATAAAAAGTCATAAGAAAGTCATAGTATAGTAAGGCAAAAAAAAGTCATAAAAGTGACATCGTATAGTAAGGCAAAAAAAAGTCACAAAAACGGCATAGTATAGTTAGGCATAAAAAGTCATAAAAACGTCATAGTATAGTAAGGCATAAAAACGTCAATAAACGCCATAGTATAGTAAGGCAAAAAAGTCAAAGTAACTGTCGTTTTTATGACTTCTTTTGCGTAATAGTATAGTAAGAAATAAAAAGTCATAAAAACGACATTGTATAGTAAGGCATAAAAAGTCATAAAAAGATCATAGTGTAGTAAGGCAAAAAAGTCATAGTATAGTAAGACATAAAAATGTCAATAAACGTCATAGTATAGTAAGACATAAAAACGTCAATAAACGTCATAGTATAGTAAGGCATAAAAAGTCATAAAAACGTCATGGTATAGTAAGGCAAAAGAAGTCATAAGAAAGTCATAGTATAGTAAGGCAAAAAAAGTCATAAAAGTG
>NW_019521610.1:1890-3303 GCF_002814215.2 Seriola lalandi dorsalis | reverse complement strand
GCTTAATGTAATATGAACTGACCATTTTTCTTAAGTGATTTTTTTCTTTTGATACTTAAGTGCATTCTACTGATTGCACTTCTGAACTGAAGTCATATTTCAAATGGGGCTTTTACAATATGTTACAAAATATATCTGAAAATAGTCAATGAAAGTAAATGAAGAGGGGAGTATTTAATTCCCTCATCTTCTCTTGCTAATTGTCTAGTTTAGCAGCACTTTGACATGTGTCTGAGTGTGTGAATCGGGCGTGTGTGCCTGCAAACCTGTGACGAGCGCCAGAGGGGACAAGCATAAACTGTATCTACCACCAACCACACACAAACACACACATCCAGTTAGCCTCTCCTCTGGCCTAGTGTTTAAACCACCTATAAGTTCAGACGGTCGACTACAAAGAAGGGAAGGAAATATGAAAGAGAGTGGAGGGTGAGGCAGGAGAGAGGGAGAGGAAAAGCAGAAACACAGTGAATAGAAGAAGAAGAAGAAGGGAAGAAGAAGAGGAAGAAGAAGAAGAAGAAGAAGAGAAAGTTCAGAGTGGACAGAGAGCAGACTAGGCTACTGCTGCCTGTCATACTGTGTCATAGTCACTACCACTGTGTGTGTGTGTGTGTGTGTGTGTGAGAGAGAGAGAGAGAGACTGTCCAACATAAAATGTTACTTGCAGCAGTGTTCAATCCCTCACAGATCCATATGTGTGTGTGTGTGTGTGTGTGTGTGGTTTGGGCTGAGGGCACCAGACAGGCAGGAGGGTAATTTGGTTTGGCACTAATGCAGGGCCAAAGATCTATGCTCGGGGTGAGAAAAATGTCTCTCTCTCTCTCTGTCTCTCTCTATCTCAAACACACACACACACACCTACACACACACACACACACACACACACACACACAAACACACGCTTTTTCCAGTGTAATCTAAATGGAAGCGGACGGTTCACAGAAGCTCTTCTACTTCATGTCGTACTTCACAGCATCTCAGGGACCAACTGGAAATGTTAACATGGTAGACATGGCAACCTGACAGTGTGTGTGTGTGTGTGTGCGAGTGTGTGAGAGAGAGAGGGAGAGAGAGAGGGACTTTTAAGGCCCACACACACTGGCTGTTTTTATATGTAAACATTTTGTGTACTTCAAGTGTAAGTGCAACCCTCAAGACGATGTGTACTGTTTGTGATGTGTGTGTGTTTTTGAGAATGCACACACACACAGATAATACATGTATGTGCATTTCTTATATGTACAGCAAATATCTATGTTTATGTGTGTGATATACGCATGTAATTGAGTGTGTCTGTGTGTGTGCGTCTGTGCAAAAGTGTAGTGCTGTGCTGGCAATGGGTGGCTAATTTTTTCTCAAAGTGAGGAAACAGAATATTTGCATATCCTTTTGAAATTCATACATATTTTTTTT
>NW_019521610.1:0-858 GCF_002814215.2 Seriola lalandi dorsalis | reverse complement strand
TTGTGCTACATCCACAGTGCTGGAAATGAATGCTAGCTTAGTTATGTTTTCATAGCCTCACCTATTAGCTTAGCTTGACCTCTGCCTGCACTGGAACCTTTCCTCACCAGGTTAGATGTTTCGAATGCGGCTTCATTTTCTCACATAAGTAGATGAAATTATAAAAACAAACACAAACCACATGTTCATTTACCTTTGCCTAACGCCACGCTAACTACAACCTACTCCATCCACATCGTCTGATACTACGAAGCTTGATAGAAATAGTCTCAACATGATGAGACTATTCTTAATGTCAGTCTAACATTTGGTCATTTGGTCAGTTGTAGTTGACTAATGTATGTAAATGTGGCGGTTACATAACCTACGAAACGAGCCACATGCGAGTGTGTCATAGATGCACTCTGGTGAACAGAACGAACAGCACTCTACGTCTGTGTGTGTGTGTGTGTGTGTGTGTGTGTGTGTGTGTGTGTCCATGCGCTTTCATTTGGGCAGGTGGCTGTGTGACGGCCTCACACCCTGTCACAGCAGCTCTTCATCCTCTTCTTCCTCCCTTCCGCTCACACCACCAGTGGGCAATTATAGCCTCGCCACCATCACCCTGTTTACACCTTACGTCGCCACCAATTACCAGGCTTTGACACCCAGGCTGGGAAGGGTGTAGGTTGGTGGTGTGGTGCTGTGGTGGTGTCGAGGGGGGGGGGGGACAGATTCACACCCTTGGCCACACTGTCACAGCCTTACCTGTGAAAAGATACACAAGCGGGGATGAGGGTGAGCGGGGAAAAAAACACACTTTGGTTACACAGGATGACAGTGTTTATCAATGCAACCATGCAATCACATATTTTGATT
>NW_019521609.1:0-844 GCF_002814215.2 Seriola lalandi dorsalis | reverse complement strand
CTCTGTCATGGATTGTTTGTTTGAGTGCCTCAAAATTTTGAACAACCTGCGGTGCAAAGATAAGACAGCTGCTTCAGTGCACCCACCATGTGCACACACACTCAGTACAGCAGCCCTTTGGCTACAGTCATGCCATCACCATCACACAACACACTATCCTGCCACCCTGTGAGTTAGTGTCCAGCTGTACATTGAGTGAGTGTGATGAAGATCCATTATAATAGAAACTGGTTCTGCTCCATATATATTGATAATTAATGGCTCTACCTCTAAGCTTATCAGGCTGTGTGCCCAGCCGTGAACGTGTGTGTAGGTGCATGTGACATGTTTTATGTTGTGTGTTCATTTGTGCATGCCTGTGTGCAGGTGTGTGTGTTTGTGTGTGTGTGTGTGCGTGTGTGCGTGTGTGTGTGTGTGTGCGTGTGTGTGTGTGTGTGTGTGCATGCGCATGTGTGCGTGTGTGTGCGTGTGTATGTATTGCTGCAGCATTGCAGGTGATGATAAGGTAATTGGTTTGTCTCCTTCAACTTGGGGACAAGGTCACAGTCACTGTTATGAGTGCTGCTCACAGAGATGGGAAGCATTATCTGCTTAATATATAAATCATTTGAACGATAAGATTACTAGTGTATGTATATTTTTAAAAATAATTATTTAAAAGATTATATCACTGCAGATTTGTGTTTCGTAAATCTATAGTGACATAATCTCTCTGAACTTTATCCCATGTAAACAAATAATGACGAGAAACATCAACATTTGCTGAAGTAATGAGTACTGATCAGCTGTAAGTGAAGTATCTGAAGTTTACTGTAGTTAATTAGCTGTGCTTCATAAGTTAAAA
>NW_019521608.1:0-608 GCF_002814215.2 Seriola lalandi dorsalis | reverse complement strand
AACTCATGAGTGTTTCTGAGCAGTTTTACCAGTCAGGAGTTCACACTGTGTGAGCCGTGGCCTGTGATTGGACATCTCTGTCCAGACAAGTAGGACCTTTAACATCTGTCCAGAGGTTTGGTTTGAATATTTTCAGGTCTGTGAGCTTCCAGCTCAGTGTTCACTCCAACACGTTAACATGAGAGCTGAGAGGAAGCAGGCTACGCTACACAGCTGCTGCACATCTGGTCTGAACAGGACTGAAGTCCCTGCTGAAGTCTCTGAGATTCATCATCTCTGCTCTTCTTCTTCTTCTCTACACGGGAAGTGGTGAGAGTGACTCCTGATCATGTGATCTCTTCCACATGTAGAGACTTCCTTGTTTTCTCAGTCTGCACCAGTTCAATCATTCAGTCCAGTTCTTCTGTGAGTGGGTGGATCAGGAGCTCGTGGATGCTGCACATGATACTGAGGTGGTGGCACGACACAGCTGTGCACAAGGTGTGACACGAGCTCATATTGAGACGAACCAATGACGTTGTTTCATGTTGTGAGTTTAATTAACTTTAACATCATTCAGAAATTTAAATCCAACACACCGCCACTGTGACATCACACAGCTGCTGTGA
>NW_019521607.1:3264-3705 GCF_002814215.2 Seriola lalandi dorsalis | reverse complement strand
GAGCCAATTTAAGAATAACTAGCCACACACACACACACACACACACACACACACACACACACACACACACACACACACACACACACTGTTATACCAGAAGCCGGCTCAGCCTTCGTCTGGGTCTTTCATTGAAAGTAAATGAGAGGCTTATCTACTGCATATCTGAACAAGACACTGTAGGAGAGAGGGATTATCAGTGTGTATGTGTGTGTGTGTGTGTGTGTGTGTGTGTGAGTGTGAGAGAGAGAGAGAGAGAGAGAGAGAAAGAGAGATGAATGCATCACAATCCTGATCTGCAACACGGAAACACTCACGTACGCTAATAATTATACGAGGCGAGAAGGGGATTTGCACAAATATTGATCTATTATCTGATCGATTTGGCAACACATTATTCCAGAGAGAGAGAGAGAGAGAGAGAGAGAGAGAGAGAGAGAGATA
>NW_019521607.1:1468-2104 GCF_002814215.2 Seriola lalandi dorsalis | reverse complement strand
TAAAAAAGCAGCAGGATGTGTTTCGACTGGGAGAGCTGATCTCTGCTGCGTTGTGTTCACTGACTCTGGTTATTTAAAGCGTTGTGAATAATCACTGTGTGAGAATGTTTGAGTGTGTGCGCCGAGCTATTTTTACCTCTGAGTGTAGCCTGTGAATGCGACTTGTTTTGACCTACCTACAACTCGGGTGTCTCGTCATGCCCTTTGCCAGCCCCTCCTTCCTCCTCCCTCCTCCCTCCCTCCTCCTCCCCCGTACACAACTGGCACACTCACTTCCCACGCTCGCACACACTCGCACACACTCGCACACACTCGCACACACTCGCACACACTCGCACACAAAAAACAACGCCAGTAGCTGTGTCTCTCCTACACACAGGAACTGGGGCAGGTTGTGTCGGTGCTTGTGAATAAAGCTTTATGTAAGCCATTCACTACACGCTCCCACTCGCGCTGCAGACGGCCGCCATTCAGCAGCCTCATTACAAAACCAGTCATTGTACATACGGGTCAAACTGGAGTTTAACCAACAGTTATCTGCAGGCCTCGAGGTCAGACTGTGCTGGGTGTCACGCTGAGATTCAGGAGGTCAGATAGCTGTCCAGAGGTGTGTGTGTGTGTGTGTGTGTGTGTGTG
>NW_019521606.1:0-653 GCF_002814215.2 Seriola lalandi dorsalis | reverse complement strand
GGGGGGCAGCTCCTTAGTCGTTGCATGGAATCTGTGTTCGGCTTCAGAGAAATGGAACCAGGCTAGAAAAGGCTTTGTTTTGGGCCAATGAATCAGTATTCTTTTGAGGGGAAATCTAAAGGGCTCTTTCAGATACTGCTTGGCCTCCTCGCCCCGCCACCCCCCCCCCACCCCTCTTCATTGATGGAGGACAGACTGGAGGCCTGCTGAGAGCCGGTTCTCTGCTCATAAAAGACCCGCAGGAGGAGCGAGAAGAACAGGATTTGCTCTGCCAGCTGACATGTGAAAGAAGGCCGGAGCTTTAATGGAGGCCTGAAAGAGGAGGCTGTCATTTCTCAGCACAATAACAACAGAGAGGGGGCGAGGGAGAGAGGGGCTTTATGGGTAATTGACTCTCTCTTTGTCAGAGCAGAGCCAAGAGCCTGAAGTACATCAGAGCTGAGGAGTGTGCAGAGCAGTGACTGTGTGAATACATTAGCCTACTTCTATAATCCTGAGGCTGCTCTCACTACAAAGCTCACATTATGTGGTGGGGGTCAGATCTGATTTTGTTTGGACTAATATCTGGACCATCTGGCCCCCCGAGGCCAGGGTACAGGGTACAGTTAAAGACCAGGATCAGGTCAGCCAACAGACCAGAAACACCTCTGAGC
>NW_019521605.1:6178-8030 GCF_002814215.2 Seriola lalandi dorsalis | reverse complement strand
GTGTGTGTGTGTGTGTGTGCGTGTGTGCGTGTGTGTGTGTGTGTGTGTGTGTGTGTGTGTGTGTGTCAGTGGTCCCGTCCTTGCTGTGTTGTCTCAGCTCTCCGGTTCGTGAGGTCCGGAGAGCGGCGCTCGGCGCTCTGCAGATCCTATCAGCAGGAGCCGGCACCTCTCCCTTCCGGCCAATCACAGAGAAGCTTCTGAAGACCTCGGAGGAGATCGTCGCCGACCCGTCGTACCTGAGCTCGGTCAGACATTTATAACCTGTTTAATCAGAACCATAATGATTTGATTTCTAAAGATTAAAACTGGATCTAAAACACAAATAAGTAAATATATAAATATTCATATAATTATATAATTTGTGTCTCTAGTTTAAAGCTTTAGTGTGTGTGTGTGTGTGTGTGTGTGTGTGTGTGTGTGTGTGTGTGTAGGCTCTGGGTTTCCTTCATGATGAGTGTTTGTCCAGTAAAGCGAAGCCGCTGCAGACGTCGATGCAGCAGCTGCTGCGCAGTGTCCAGACGCCGTGTTGTCCATCGTACAGCGCCGCCAACCTGCTGAGAGCGCTGAGCCACGTCAATGGACAGGTGGGGGCGGGGCCAACACACCTGTACCTGTCTCTTATACACATCTGAAAAAAAAAAAAAATCTTCCATTTAATTTGAGAAATGGTTTTAAATATTTTCTCCTCAGATTTGAGGATTTCTATCATAAAACATAGTAAATGAATTTCTTTGGCTTCGGACTGTTTGTTGGACAAAATGAGACATTTAAAGACGTCACTTTGGACATTTTATTGACAAGTTAATTGAATAATTGGCAGGTTAATAATGAAGATGATCATTAGTTGTAGTTACTGTAACGTTGACACTGACTCATGATGCATGTTCAGTCACTTAACGTTAACTGTCAGCCCTCCTCCTCTTCCTCCTCCTCCTCCTTCTTTTTAACAGATCGCAGTTGACGGTCAGCTGGTGGCCAATGAGCTGGCTCCACCTGAGAAGCCCAGAGCGAGTGTGACGGTGCAGCAGACCCGCAGGAGCAAGATGACACAGAGGTGAAGATCCACAACGTCCCACAGGTTTCACACTGATGAACTCTGAGGTCACGTCGGTGTCAGCAGAGACTTTCTGATTCCTGCTCATCAATGTAATTAAAAGATAAACGACCTTATTCAGAGAGTCGGAGCTGAAGAGGTCTGACTCCTCGAGATCCAGTTCATCATCCAAACGTTTAGACATTTCAGTTTCATCTCAGCGAAGTGGGAACATTTTGAAACACAGGGTCGTCTCCAGTTAACAGTTATTAAAATATATATAATATATATTATAATATTTAATATGGAAACCAGGTGAAGTTGTACAGTTTCTACACACTAGTGTTCCATTATGTTATTAACATTATGACGTATAGTCATTCAACAACTTACTTATTATCATTTATATCTAGCTCGTATCTATTACTGGTTATTTACCAAACCTCTTCCACTTATGCTATCTTATCTTATGCTATGCTACGTTAGGCTAGGCTATGCTATGTTGTCTTATGCTATCTTATCTTATGCTATGCTACGTTAGGCTAGGCTATGCTATGTTGTCTTGTCTTATCTCATGGCTTCAGGAATAACAGATGTGTGTGTGGTCAGGAAACCTCAGGACAGCGGTGCAGCCGGTCCAGAGGGGGGCGCCGTGCCGTGGCAGAGAGTCACTCTGGTCCTGGAGCTGCTGCAGCACAAGAAGAAGCTGAAGAGAGCCCAGATGCTGGTGCCGGTCCTGTTCTCTCTGCTGTCCAGGTACACCCAGGTGTTGGTGGGCGGAGCGAGTTCCCTCAGGTGAGCGAATCCTGTCCGAGCTGA
>NW_019521605.1:0-503 GCF_002814215.2 Seriola lalandi dorsalis | reverse complement strand
TCACATTAACACTTCCTGTTTCTGCAGGTGTGTCGGCTGACTCGGCAGGTAGAGACCTCCTCCTCCTCCTCCTCCTCTGCCGCCCAGCTCTCCGTACGTCTCGCCTCCCTCAGGAGCACCCTGGCCACCCAGCTGCCCCCCCGGGTCCTACTGCCCACCCTCACCAAGTGCTACAGCAACATGGTCGTGGATCACAAGGTGAGAGGAAGCTCTTTCTCTGACTGGAGAGTTTCTGCAGCAACTTTCTCCTGTTTCTCTGAGGAAGAACTCGGAGCCCAACACTTCAGGATTTCTCACATTACAAACCTACAACCTCCTTTCTGTTTCCTCGAGCGCCGGCATCTAGGAAAGGTTCTGAAACCCGGAGTATTGACGAGCTCCGACGTTATCGGTTCTTCTCTCGGTGCTGGAGAAATTAAGAAAATAGATTTCCTGTTCATTATTGTGACATAAAAGTTCTCTCACATTTTAACACCAACTCGTTTCTCTCTCTCTCTCTCTCT
>NW_019521604.1:1748-6799 GCF_002814215.2 Seriola lalandi dorsalis | reverse complement strand
AGAGAGAGAGAGAAACAGGAGTCAGTAGAAAGCTTGTGTTTGTCTAAAGCTGCAGCCAAGGCCACCGGCCTGAACGCTGCAGAGCGGGTTCACTGGTTTCTATAGATGTACACATTTGTCAGCTGCAGAGGGAGGAATTCACACACACACACACACACACACACACACACACACACACACACACACACACACACACACACACACACAAAGACACTTCAGTCTATAGAGGCATTCTTCTATTCAGGCTGTAAATGAAAAGGTTTCCTGAGAGCAGGAGCTGTTCTCTGAAGGAGGAGAGATGATGGATGTGAGGGAGAGGAGTCAGAGTGACACTGTGATGTCTCACTGCAGTCACTTCATCCTTTGTATTGATTTAGTATTAACATACGATTCCTGATTCCATGTTGTCTGTAATCACTATTATAGACAGGCTGAAACTAGTGCTGCATGATTTCCAATCACAATCATTGTGATTGTGATTTCAGTTTGAATGATTGATGACGATGTGATTTCTGTTCCTGTACGTCTGGAGAATATGATCTGTAGGTCGGGGCAACACTGATGGTGCTAACAATGCTAATGCTAACAATGCTCAACAATGTGACACATTTCACCTTCATCAGAGAAACTTGCAGCTGCTGAGATCTGGATATTGACCTTAACAAACTGAGATTTCAGTTATATTTTGATGAATTGAGCATCTCTACTTGAAGCTGTATTTAAAGCACATGCTGACAGATACTGAACATGAACCACACGTTCACTTCTGAGTTGTCTCATTGTTAAACTGACGCAGGAGAATTAAAAATGTTTACGTCATAAATGATCATCAGGCAGAGAAATCAGAAACAAGAACAGAGTCAGAAATACAAGAAACCAGGTGGTTACTCTCACGAGAGAGGCGTCTCTTTATAAATCAAAGGGTTAAATTAAAAGATATCCAGATATACACCGCGTTCCAAATTATTATGCAAATTGGATTTAAGTGTCATAAACATTTAATTTTTTGTTTTTCAATTAAACTCATGGATAGTATTGTGTCTCAGGGCTCTTTGGATCATTGAGATCAATCTCAGACACCTGTGATAATTAGTTTGCCAGGTGAGGCCAATCAAAGGAAAACTACCTAAGAAGGACGTTCCACATTATTAAGCAGGCCACAGGTTTCAAGCAATATGGGAAAGAAAAAGGATCTCTGCTGCCGAAAAGCGTCAAATAGTGCAATACCTTGGACAAGGTATGAAAACATTAGATATATCACCAAAACTTAAGCGTGATCGTCGCAGTGTAAAGAGATTTGTGGCTGATTCAGAGCACAGACGGGTTCGTGCAGATAAAGGCACAATGAGGAAGGTTTCTGCCAGACAAATTCATCTGATTAAAAGAGCAGCTGCTAAAATGCCATTACAAAGCAGCAAACAGGTATTTGAAGCCGCTGCTGCCTCTGGAGTCCCGCAAACCTCAAGGTGTAGGATCCTCCAGAGATTTCCAGTTGTGCATAAACCTGCTATTCAGCCACTACCTAAACAACGCTCACAAGCACAAACGGTTGCAGTGGGCTCAGAAATACAGGAAGACTAATTTTCAGAGTCTTGTTTACTGATGAGTGCCGTGCAACCCTGGATGGTCCAGATGGATGAAGTGGTGGATGTTTGGTGGATGGCCGCCATGTTCCAACAAGGCTGCGACGTCAGAGAGGAGGTGGCGGAGTCATGTTTTGGGCTGGAATCATTGGGAGAGAGCTGGTGGCCCCTTCAGGGTCCCTGAAGGTGTGAAAATGACCAAACCACCATCATCTTCATGCATGACAATGCACCGTCTCCTGCTGCAAAGAATACCTCTGTGTCATCGGCTGCTATGGGCATAAAAGGAGAGAAACTCATGGTGTGGCCTCCATCTTCCCCTGACCTCAACCCTATTGAGAACCTTTGGAGCATCCTCCAGCAAAAGATCTATGAGGGTGGGAGGCAGTTCACATCAAAACAGCAGCTGTGGGAGAATATTCTGATCCTGCAAAGAAATTCAAGCAGAAACTCTCCAAAAACTCACGAGTTCAATGGATGCAAGAATTGTGAAGGTGATATAGAAGGGGTCTTATGTTAACATGTAACTTGGCCTGTTAAGATGTTTTTGATTTAAATAGCTTTTGATTTCAGTAAAGATGAGCTCCTAATGCTGCAAATTCAACAAATTACCATTTTTAGGTCTTTACAACCTATAAAATGTTTTGAAACTCTGTTGTACATAATAATTTGGAACAATGCATTTTGACTTTCTTATTTTTGAAAAAAATACTGTTATCATTGGGAGGTTTGTTCATTAAAATTGTAATTATACTCTAACGGTTGATGACTTGAAAATTATACTGACTGTCATTTGCATTGACTATTTAGGAAAATCTGAGAAAAATAACATTAGCATAATAATTTGGAACGTGCTGTATATCACCTGTTGTGATATATTTCTCACGCAGCCCTGGTTCAGAGCCGCTGTCAGTGCGATCATGACAGCGGCTCTGATGCAGCAGCCGTCCTGGTTTGTGTTAATGCAGCTGTAACACAGGTCCCTTAAAGAGCAGATGGAACAATTATGTTGTTGTTAAATGAAAGGCCGGTTTGATGAGAGTCCTTCTTTATTTGTGCTGAGCAGCCAAAGTGTGAGTGAAGCACTCTGCTGGAGTCATTAGATTAAAGAGGGCCATTAAGTTGTGGCCTGTGTTTCCATGTAAGAGCCGCTGTGTTTGTGTGGAGTGTCTGGGGATTGTATTGAAGTGTATGATGGATTCGTTCACCGGCGCACACTGAAGTGTGTGGTGGGAACGTGTGTTGTATGTTGTTGTGTTGAAGTGGCTTGATGAGCAGCCGTGAAGTGTCTCTGTCTTTTCTTTCACCAAGACGAATCTCCGAGCTGCTGAAGCTAAAGAGGAGTTCAGAGGTTTTCTCCAGCGACTTCACATTTTTCAAATCTGTTTTTCTTTGGCGACATGTGATTTAGTTTCCTGTTTTCTCAGGTTTGTTGCTGCAACATGCTGCTTCACACTCACAGTGCTGCACAAATTTATTCCTCAAAATTCATTATTCTGGCTGTTACACAGAGGAATTATCCAAAGTGTGAGTCATAAGACTGCAGCTACTGACCACACACAGATTTCTATGACAGTGAAAAACAAATGTTCTTTTCTTTTGTTTGGAGATGAAACGTTTTTCATGTTGAAGCAGAAAAGCAGCAGCTCACTGAGTCTGATGTTTCATCAACGCTCAGCTTCATAATTGAAATAAATGACAGTGTTTTTTCAGATGTGTTTTCCTGAACAGCGCTGGTGTTTTCTTCAGAGGGAGAGCTCTTTGTGTCTCAGTGGACGGGGAACATTGTACGAGCAGCTGTGGCTTGTTTTCCAGCCGCAGTGAGTCGTTGGTGATAATCACAGTTTGATATTTAAGATGTGTGCTGGTGAGCTGACAGGTTATTATGTCTGGTACATGGATGGGAAATAGAGCGCAGTTCTGCATATTTATATGTCAATATAAATGTTGTGGTGTGTTCTTATTTTATGATTAAACATGCGAGGGAAGTTCTTCTGTGCTGGAAACACAAGCAACACACAGCTGTCATGACGTTTTAATTCAGAGCACAGACGTATGTGACATCACTTTTCTCCCACAGAGCTCCGCCCACTTCAAACCAGTGAGGAAAAATAATAATAATAATAATAAAAACCTGTTTTAACTTTAGCTGAGCACTGTGTGTATGTTGCCTCCATCACGCAGCTCTCAGCGACCTGTGATGCTTCCTGTGTATGTGAAGGACGTTCAGACGTCTGATGTTTGTGAATCAGTGAAACTTCTCTGAGTTTTCTGGATCCTCTGGGAGAAACTTGGATGATCAGTCTTTTTACGTTGAAGGAAAAAAGAACAGCGAGACGAGGGAAATGGGATTTTAAGCTGCAACTGTTCAGATACAAACCACCAGCCACAAACCTCACGTTCCATTTTAAACATCTTGCAATATAAAAATTTCACATTTCTCAATCTTAGCAGAAAAGTTAAGTTTTTCATTTCATGACTCTCTAAAATAACGTGAATAATTTCTCATTTTGGGTCTTTTCATACTTTCATACTTTTCATACAGACTGTGTGTGTGTGTGTGTGTGTGTGTGTGTGTGTGTGTGTGTGTGTGTGTGTGTGAGATAACGACACAGCAGCAGGTGTGTGACGTGATCAGAGAGTGATGCTTTCACACTTTTTGTTATTTCATCTTTGAATCTGTAAATATTGGAGCTGCTCATTTCATAACTTAATATTCATGTAATAAATATACAAATATCAATCAGATGGTGATCTGCATCTGCAAGTACAATCTGCATATCTCCATTACATCATAATGGACACATGACTTTCCCCTAGAGGATAAATAATCTATCTATCCATCCATCTGTCAGGTTACTATGGGAGAGGCTGCACTGACGCCTGTCACCTGAATCCGTGTGAGAACGACGCTCAGTGCCACAGGAAGCCAAGCTCCTCCCACGGATACACCTGTGACTGTGGAGACAACCACTACGGCCAGTACTGCCAACACAGGTACACACACACACACACAGACACACACACACACACACAAATGTGACACAATTGACTCACAGTTTGATCTACAGCTTGTGAGATGTCAATATGGTGTTGAGCTGCCTATAGCTAAGCTTTGTGGGTGTGTCTCTTAGTAGCTTTAGTTCAGCCTTGTTGTCCCACATCTCCAGTGTTGAATGTAATCCACTGTGGGATGAGTGTAGACTTAATGTAGTAACACACTCTCTCTTACACACACACACACACACACACAGAGGTTATCTGTGTGTGTGTTAAACTGTGTGAAGCTAACGTGACCTGACCCCTGACCCCTGCCTCGCTCCTTCCTGCCTGAGATGCAAACAGCTTTACATTTATCTCATGATCTGTGTGTGTGTCAGATCTTTGATCTTTGATCTTTGATCTGGTGTGTTTTGTGTTTTTCACTCAAAGACACACATCATCACAGCTGATGAAATGTCTCTCTCT
>NW_019521604.1:0-813 GCF_002814215.2 Seriola lalandi dorsalis | reverse complement strand
GGGGGGGGGGGGGGGGGGGGGGGGGCTGGTTTATTCAGGGATCTTCATAAAAAGTGTCTGGAGAAACAGAGTCAGTCTTAATGTTCTAATAAGATGACTGAAGTCTGATTGCTCCCTGAACGCCCCGTGAGGAGCAGTGAGAAGATGCAGAGGAGAATCTGCACTGACTGTGAGAAGCCTGTGTCAGACTGAGAGCGCAGACAGGAAGAGATGTCCCGTGATCCACAGAATAACTATCAGAGCGTTAACGATGGTTTCATCTAAACTTATAATAAACAGCTCTGACGAGTTTCAGTGCAGAAAAGTAAATCTGTATATTCTGGACGTTTCTTTCTATGACTCAACATTTACAGATTCTTTATCTCATGTCTCCCTCTCACTCCTCACATCCCCGTCTCCTTTCTGTTCTGTCTGTCTCTACGTTCATCTCTTCTCGGCTCGTTAGAGGAGTTAGAGGAGAACAGATGAGGGAGTTTGACTTGTTCTGTTTTTCTACCTGTGTGTGTGTGTGTGTGTGTGTGTGTGTGTGTGTGTGTGTGTGTGTGTGTGTGTGTGTGTGTGCAGGATTGATCACCAGTGTCCCAGGGGGTGGTGGGGGTCTCCGACCTGCGGACCCTGTCACTGTGACACTAACAAAGGTTTTGACCCTGATTGTAACAAGACAAGCGGACACTGTCACTGCAAGGTAAACAACACGCACGCACACGCACACACGAACACGCACGCACACACACGAACACGCACGCACGCACACACATGCACGTACGCACACACATGCACATGCATGCACACACACACGCACGAACGAGTGGG
>NW_019521603.1:2025-4201 GCF_002814215.2 Seriola lalandi dorsalis | reverse complement strand
GGAAGTATTTTTCAGAGAGGATTGTTATGTATTTCCTGGAGTGGCACGTATGTTCTCAATCCTTTTTTTTTTTTGTCGAGAATTGTTTTGTAATGTTTCTTCAAATAAATGAGTTTCTCTTTGATGGTTTGATAATTGTATGGCTTCATATCAGTCTTCAGCACACTGATACTTAACATGTTTAGAATCTCCATCTTATCTCATAATGACACAGTGCCATCTGCCCAGTCATCTCCCTGCTGATTTACAGCAGTCTGGTGTTGCCATTTTTATATGAAGTACTTCACGTATGTAGAAAGTTCGCTAGCACATGTTTTGCATTTGTAGCACTGTATCCTGGTGTGCGTGTTGGGTTTATGAATGGTAGGAAGACAGTGTGCTTTATCAAGAGCTATTGGAGCTTCTTTGAGATTGGTGCATATTCCAGGTTTCCCAGTGAACAGTAAAAGGTTTCAAATTTCAACAGGATTATTTTACAGTGATCTGTATTAATAGTATTAAACCGGTTCATTCATCAGGAGCTTCATTACAAAACAGACACGTTTTGGAATCTGAATATTGCTTTTATTTAAATACATTAAAATTTTGCAATGTAACAAAACTATTGGCATATGAAATTCAAACACCATTTAAATGAACAAAACATGGCTCACTTCATTTTTCTGTGACTAGTGTCAGTAACACTAGTTTATTTTTCTCTCTGTGCCACATCATTTCCCCCATTTACACTGTTCACAGACTATCTTACAATAAGAGTGCTGAATAAAAATGAGGTAAGAAAGTGGTTTGAAGATTACAGATCATGCAGAACATGCTGAACAGCAACAAAATATTTTGTGAAAGAGGAAGTAACCAAAAAAAACAAAACATAAATGTGTGCATTTAAAAATAATCAATTTACACAGCTTTGCATCTTTGGTTACAAAGTAGGTTGAATGATTTCACAGCTTTCCCCCCTGGCCCCCTCAGGAAAAACAATGGAAAAAAATAAGGTAAGGAGGGGGGCATGTATGGCAATACTAATTCACTTTCAGATAAACTACCAATAGAACTGAATCTTCATCGACTGCCTTGAGCAGGTTCACGTTAATATTTGATGTCAACAGGTGAAGAGTCACCCATCAAGGCTCTTAATACTTTATACTATACAAAAATGTACATTCATACAGGATTTTGACTTGAGCTATGAATTGGCAATTGCAGCGTAAAATTTGAGTTAGTGTTAAACATTTGTCAGAATTTCATCTTGCCTACATTTTTGACAAATATAAAGCATTGCCCCTGGGACGTGCGGCCAATCTGTTGAAACACTGTAGAAGAAACGAGGAACAAGTCATTGGGCTACTGTTAAACAGCTTTCATGAAATTGTTCATTTTTTGAAATTAGCAGCCCTGTAATAAATAAAACACTTAACAGTAGAACTCAAAAAGACCGATGCAAGAGTTGGACTTGATGTAAAAGTAACGGCAGCAGTGTGTCGTTCCGAAAACAGACTCTCTCTCTTTCTCTCTCTCTCCCACTTCTTACTTTACAACATGAAACAGCAAGGCTAAAAATAACTCTTTACCCACTCAATTATCTCATTTAAAAAAATAATTGCTCTCTTTTTGACAATCACTCCTGTTTGTCCCTTATGCGAGGTGTACCCCTCCCTTTCCACACCCATGGTTTGAGCAGGTCTCAGGTCTGGTCGAAGGTCCTTCTTGCTCTGGCCTGGTCCAAGAAAGGACATCCCCTCCAGAAGCTTGGGCCCAGCAGTCAACTCAAGACGGAAGAAAACCCACCTCGACCGTCCCTGATACTCTGTCTCTACACACACACACTTTCTCTCTGTCCAAGTCTCTCTGTCTCTTGATGATTGCATTAACACTGGAAAGGCCCACAGTACAGATGCATACACACTAACATTCCAACACCAAATCCACACTTGTTTGCTAACTCACCCTCTCACTCACACTCACACTCACACACACAAGCACTGTACTTTGTGGTCAAGCTGGTGGCTAAGAAGACAAAGTTTTTTTTTTTTTCTTCTTTTTAATTTCACATACACTAACTGTAATAAGTTGTAGAGAAGATGCTCTTTTTTTTCTGCCCCATGTGAAGCAGGGCAGATGCACTTCAAGCGGAGGTGACGTTGGGTTGCAGTTGTTGTTGTTGTTGTTGTTGTTGTTG